>NC_043021.1:25919276-26099276 GCF_006345805.1 Octopus sinensis
AAGATGACCCCCCCCCAACACAAAGGTGCGTGCATGTACAAGAGAGTATGCATGTGAGTGTGAAAGAGGGCTGGTGGTCTGGACGTGTGTGTGTATGTGAGTGTAGGTGTGAAAATGTGGGTGTGGGGGTGTGGGGGGGGTGTTGTGATGTGATGTGTAATGTTGTATGGTGTAGTGTGGTGTGGTGTGATGTTGTTAGGAGGTGAGGGAGGCGAGAGTGAGGAAAGCATGGGTGGGGGTTCGGCTAAGGATTAGAGTAGAGTTGGAGTTTGCGGGTAGGCAGAGGGTGGGGGTAGAGGTGCAGTATGTGGGAGAGGGTGTGTGGGATAGGATGCGGAGTGGGAAGGTGGAGTAGGAATGTGTAGGGGTGGGTGGGCTTATGGGGGGAGGGGAAGGTGGGTATGTGAGGAGAGAGGAGGAGAGAAGAGAGAAAGAGAGTAAGAGAGAAGAGAGAAAGAGAATAAGAGGGAATGGGAGAGAGAGGAAGGGGGGTGAAAGAGTAAGAGAGAAGAGAGAAAGAAAGAGAGAAGAAAGAAAGGGGAGAGAAAGAGAGTAAGAGACAAGAGGGAAAGAGAGTGGGGTGAAGAGAAGTAGGAGTCGGGGCAAGAGAGGAGAGTTGGGTGGGAGGAAGTAGGAGGGAGGGGAGAGAAGGAGAGTGAGGGAGCAGAGAGAAAGAGAGAAGAGAGTAAGAGAGAAGAGGGAAAGATTGTAGGGGTAAAGAAAAGTAGGAGTCGGGGAGGAGCTTAGATGAAGAGAGGAGGCGAGTTGAGCCCAAATGGCGTAAAAGAGCGAAGAGAGAAGATTAATGCCTGTTCACGGTGCACGGTTCACGGAAGGCCTCTGTGCGAGGACACAGACAGGTGTTGCAAGGAGTGGAGCGGAAACGGCGTGAGACCGGGGTGTCATTACCGAGGCAGATGTCTCGGAGGTGTTCCGCGAACCGGTCAGCCAAGCGGCGTCCCGTTTGTCCAATGTACAGGGAATGGCAGAGAGAGCAGGAGATGCAATAGATGATATTGCTGGAGGTGCAGGTGAAGGAGTCGATGATGCGATAGGGTCGATGATGGGTGCCAGTGAGGAGGGTGGTGTTGAAGAGGTATGGGCAAGTGCGGTAGCGTGGGCAGGAGCAGGGGAATGAGCCAGGTTGGGAGGTAGGTTGGGAAGACGCTGTGGACCAGGAGGTCTCGTAGGTTGTGGGCTCGTTTGAAGGAGGGAAGGGGTCAGTTAGGGAAGATGTGTGAAGTGAACGGGTCGGACTGGAGATGCCGGAAAGCTCAGAGAATGGTGCGTTGGACAGGTAGGGTGGTGGGGTGGTAGGTGAGGAGAAAATGGAAGTGGGAGACTGCAGGACAGGTTCGGTGGGAGAGAGCAGATGCTTATTTTGATTATAATCACCCCATGGATTTATATGGATGACACCATAAAAATTCTGGTGCCTCTGACTTAAGTACCATATTCATTTGAATCTAAATTTTGCTGAGCTTATATGTATATATATATATATATATATATATATATATATGCATGTATATATATATACATATATATACATGTATACATATATATACATGTATACATATATATATATATACATGTATACATATATATATATATACATGTATACATATATATATATATACATGTATACATATATATATATATATACATGTATACATATATATATACATGTATACATATATATATACAGTATACATATATATATATACATGTATACATATATATATATAACATGTATACATATATTATATATACATGTATATATATATATATATATACATGTATACATATATATATATAATTATACATGTATATAATATGTATACATGTATATATATGTATACAGGTATATATATATGTATACCATGTATATATATATATATACATGTATTATATATATATACATGTATATATATATATATAATATATACATGTATATATATATATACATGTATATATATATATATATATATATACATGTATATATATATATATACAGTATATATATATATAATGTATATATATCTATATACATGTATATATATATATACATGTATATATATATATATATATACATGTATATATATATATATACATGTATATATATATATATATATATACATGTATATATGTATATGTACACACATACACACATGTATATATATAGACATGTATATATATATATACATGTATATATATATATATATATATATATATCTATATACATGTATATATTTATATACACACATACACATGTATATATGTATATGTACACACATACACACATGTATATATATATATATATAAGGCATTTATGACATGTTTATCGTTTTTCTATGAAGTGGCTGGAGACATGTTCCCCTATTGTGGAAGTAGTATCAGAGTTGGTGGGCATAGATGGAACAGCCAGCACAGGATGCTCTCCAGCGTTCAATCCTCAGAAGAGGAGACAAGCATAAAATAGCCAAATCTGCTCTTTTCAGTTCAGCTCCTGTGCCTATCCTAACTTGTGGTGGTCATGAATATTGTATTATGACCAAAAGACTGAGGCTTCCTTGGAAGGGTGTCTGGAATACTGTTACTCAACATCACATGTAGCTCAAAGACCAGGGAATCTCTTGAGAGCCACTACTTCACTGCGTTTAAAGGTCACAGCTCCAATACTAGAAGCATGATTAGAATATTACAGGAAACTATTGCCAGACAGATTCTTGAAGCCAAGTCAACCGGCAGGAGATGTAAGGGTGGATCAAGAAAGAGATGAGTGGATGATACCTTTACTCGCAATTGGCAACACTTGGGAATCAAGCCAGAAATTTGTAATGATGGTTGCTCTATTTCTCTTTTATTTTTTCCTCCTCTTTTTCTCATCCATTAAACATGTTGATTAATTCATTACCATGTATAATTACTTCAAGATAGCATTCCCTATTCATTCTCTCAGCTTTGACTGAGATGAGAGGGTCGACACACATTCCTCTGCCAATTGTGTGAAAAAACCTAAATGTTAAATTTTACTCTTAATTCACCTGAAGAAAAGATTTTTTTATATGATGTAATGGATTTGTTCACCAATAAAGAACATGTTTGAAACAGCTGTAGTGAACAACAGCTCAACTGTGTTGTTATATGTATTATACAGTAATACCTCAGTTTCTGAACAACTCTGATCACAAATAAATTGTGCTTTATCTCCTGTCTTGCTCATATTCATTTAATTCAGTACCACTTCGGTTCACGAATAAATCGTGCTTTATATATATGTATGTATCTTTCTTGGGACAGCATTCACCCAGGGTGGGTTGAACTGGCTTCATTCATCCTCAATGTATGTAAATATATAAAGCATGATTTATTTGTGATCAGAGTTGTTCGAAAACCAAGGCACTACTGTATATTCTTTTACTTGTTTCAGTCATTTGACTGTGACCATGCTGGAGCACTGCCTTTAGTCGAACAAATCGACCCCAGGACTTATTCTTTGCAAGCCTAGTACTTATTCTATCAGTCTGTTTTGTTGAACCGCTAAGTTACAGGGATGTAAACACACCAGCAATATTTGTCAAGTGATGGTGGGGGCACAAACACAGACACACAAGCATACACAAACACACACATACATAGATTTACATACATGTGTGTGTGTGTGTGTGTGAATGCACGTGCATATCATACACACACATTATATATATCATATATTAAAAAATGTATTTCCTGCCAAAACAGACAATAGGCCCCAATGCTGGTCTTAGGCCCATCAGACACTGTCAGTGTCCAACCCATATTAGCACTGATTATGGACATTAAACGATATTTAAATGACGCATGCATACATATCAATCAAAGAGTACAATATTATATATCCATCACGGCCAGTCTTACAAATCAGTTTCATACTACCAATTGGTTGTGTTCAATGGAGTGTTAGCTAACAGACTAATTATGAAACCTTGCTCTCTTCAGAGGTAACAGTTATGGAATGAAATATGACAATTGCTCTCTATTGTTGGAGATGAATAGACACAGATATATACACATACATAATTACATATACATATAAATATATTAATATTTCGCTTAGACATAGTGAGACTAATAACCTGGGCATATGTGTATATATATATATATGTGTGTGTGTGTGTGTGTGTGCATGCATGCCTGTATATATGTGTATGTCTCACTCTCTTTCTCTCTCTCTCTCTATATATATATATATATATACAAATGAGTGCATGCACCCACCCATATGTCTCCCTTTTAATCTCTTCCCTAAGTACATGCGTATATGTGCAGACTTTCTTCTACCTTGGGATAAAACTTCCCATAAACATCAACATAAACTTTGTCACTCGTAATACCTGTATGCTCACTAAATGTAACTTTCCCAAATAAAGTACAGTTCATATTCAGGGCTCTGATAAAGCTATAGAATGCTATCCCGGCACTCAGTTAAGAGTCCACCACATCTAATAGCAGAAACAGCTGTAAGCCACTGAAGTTCATTACATAATATTTGCTTTTACCAGTGTCATCTCTTCATTTCCTATTACTACTCTATACTATATATATATACATATATACATATATATATATATATATATATGATATACAAAAATATATGTGTTTAAATATCATGATGTAAATGTAACACTGAAACATATTTTACGTATGTTGAGTAGAGAGGTGTGATAAGTTTATTCCAGCAAAAGTTGACAGTTTGCTCTCAGTTTAGTCCCTGGTTGGGTTTTTGAACACACACACACACATATATGTCTACGTACACATGATGAAACATAATATACATATATACGTACATAAATATTTGAAATATATATTGTATGTGATATATATATATATATATTATATATATATATTATATATATATATATATATGATATGACATATATATTGTCTGTGATACATATATCATATACATTATATATATATATATATATATTATATATATATATATATATTTCTATATGTATACTTATATGTAAATATACACACAAAACACACACACACAGAGGTATATATATGTAACCATATATGTAAACACACACACACACACACACACATACAAGCGTGTGTTATTATCTCTGTTGCTTTACTGTTAGTTTTAAATAAGTCAATTCGTCGCTATTGTACGTTTTGTATTTAACCAAAATACGAAATATCACGAAATGTTACTCAGGAAATATTAGAATTTTAAAAGCTTTACCTTCCGTTTAATGAAGAAATAAAACTACATACATATGCCGCTACATACCCACCTCATACATACATACATACACACACACATGTATATATCAGCGTGTTTATATGTTTCAACTAATGACAGGTTCGTGTTAGACTATTCACCTTTGTAATGGGTGTAGGAACGACGAAGGAACACAGCTCGCAAATGGATATTTTGACATGAAAATAATCGAAAAATGGTCAGTTTAGAAGAATAAAGAAATAAGGATACCTGTCGGTTTGTGTAGAGTGGCGGGACAACATCAGCTTTCGACAGCCTGTACGTGTCAGAGGAGTAGCCGAAGACATCCGTGAAAGTCTGCTAGCAACAGATATTATATGGTGAACAAAAGAGCTGTGTGTGTGTGTGTTGGAATATAGGTAGAGAGAGAGAGAGAAAGATAAATAGATAGATAGACAAACAACAGACAAACAGCTACCTATACATCTGTCTATTTATCGACCTGTCTATCCATCTGGCTATCTAACTTGACAGATAGATAGATAGATAGATAGATAGAGAGAGAGATAGACAGAGATAGGTAGAGATAGATAGATAGATTAACAGTTATAGGCAGATAGATAGACAGACAGGCAGGCAGACGGACAGACAGATAGACAGGTAGTTAGATGTAAAGGTAAAGTAATCGGTAATTAAAGAGAAACAGGTAGGTCGACAGATATGATTGATAGACGGAGCCTAAAAACAGCGAAAAATGGAGATATTGTGGCTTACAAAATGGAACTAAGTGTATCTAGGTTGATGTTGTCTCGAATGGATTCTAGCAATGGCCATTGAACCTTACAATTAATGTTTGTCTCTGTGTGAGTGCGTGTGTGTGTATTTATGTCTGTCAACGAGAACAGCTTACATAAGTGGTTAAGAGATACAGTCTCTGTTAATCGTGTCGACTTATGATCAAAGGCTTTCCAGCCACGACCACCTGTCTTTTGTGTGCGTTTTTAGCACATCCTGCGGCTACATTATCAAATGTATTGCTTCTTTGTTCGTGGTGGTCGTGTCTGATTATAGGGAGATTTGACTGCTATTTCTAGCCGCTTTCGTTAGCTTGTAGAGGGCGTCTGTGAGTGTGGATGTCTTCATAAGCTTTACAGAGCTGACATGTGTGTGTGTGTTTATGTGTGGCTAAGCTTGGACGGATATTAATGACATATATATATATATACTGCCGTGTGTGTATATTAAGCGTATGGAATCTAGTTTGAGCACGTGTGTGAGTGTGTGTGCATGTTTAGGAATGTTACAGTTCTTTGTGTTGTGTTCGTTGAGTGAAATGCTGTATGGCGAGGTGGGTGTGTGTGTGAGACAGACAGATACAAATATGTCTGTATATAAACGTGTGAGGGGGGAAGGAAAGAGCTTGAGAGACAAAGAGACTTGAGTAGATATATATATATATATGTGTATGTGTGTGTGTATTTAGTTATCGATTACGTATGACAGGTTGTTTTTTCTTTTCTTTTTGCTGTGATTGAATCTGTTGTTTGTGATAAGAGAATAAATATATTATGGAAGCAGCTTGTTTTTAAAAGCCTCACCATTCGCTTCTAACCGTTGTTGCTGCTAATAACATTATTATTGTTATTATTATTATTTTTATTACTACTACTACTACTGCTAGTACTAGTGCGGAGGCGTTTAGAGATTCTAGCTGTGCAGGTACTCATGATGTCGGCGGTTGCTGGTGTGAACACTGTAACAATAATAACAACAACAACGGCCAATGTAGGCGGTATGTTTCGTAACGAAGGAAGATTGGAGTAGAATTCTAGAGGCTGTGCAGGAGAGATGGCGGTTTGGGGTTTGTAGTTAGTGAGAAGAGGCGACGGCGGTGGCGAAGGTGAAGTCTTTGACAAGGGGCACCAGCTGGAACAAACAATTAATTGGTCATTAGCAATTTAGGAGAAACACTATCTTCCGCCTTGTTTTATAGAAACACTGAAATGATATTGTCTTTTCTTTTTTTTTTCCACAGACAAATGTTTTTGTGGGGGTTTCTTGTTGTTGTTTTTACCTTTTAGGTAACGAGATAATTAATGTGTACCTGTATATCTGTGTCTCTATCCCTGTCTCTCGGCGATTTCATATATATGTGTGTGTGTTTGTGAATGTGTTGCCTGTCTTTCTGCTAGCGATGGCAAATAAGGCTGTAAAACTGCTGCTACAGCCTGGCAGGTGAGAGAAAGAGAGAGACACACACAGAGAAACTATTGCAAATAAGGACAATTTATGGCAAGGCTAACAGTTTATCTACAATTTTATATATATAATAGATAGATATCATTTGTTTACAAAGGTAAACCTATTGATGCATGCTACCAACATAAGTAATAACTAATAAGTATCGATGCATGTGTGTGTGTGTCTACACGTATACATTTATGTAATGTAGTACATTATGTAATGTCAAGTTATATCATTTGTTCTTACGTACGTTTCACCAGTGTGACTGTTTGGATGTTCCAAGCGCAAGTAGATGCTTGACCCCCAACAGCTCATCAGAGACATTAGGTCTCTGTAACATAGCTAAGCATCAAATTGCGCTGAGAACATCCAATGAAGATGTCCAAAAGCCACAATACCGAAGTATAAATAGCAACAAATGATATAAGCTTGTGTTTGTTGTAATTTCTACCAGATTTACTCTGTATGTCATAACTAGTGATATTACTAAGAATAGCAGGAACTTAACCACTGGAAGCAGACTGGAGGATGATAATCTAAGCGTAATAATTTAAGTAGAACTCTAAACTCAATAGTTGTACATCTATCTGAGCACACAACAGATATATATATATATATATATATATATATATATATATATATAAACGCATACATACATATATATGTGTGTGTGTGTGTATGTATTTTATTTTTTTACCTGTTTTAGTCATTTGAGTACAGCCATGCTGGAGCACTGCCTTGAAGGGTTTTTTTAAGTCAAAGAAATCAACCCCAGGACTTATTCTTCGTAAGCCTAGTACTTATTCTGTCAGTCTTTTTTGCTGAACTGCTAAGTTACAAGGACGTAAACACACCAACATCAGTTGTCAAGCAATGGTGGTGGGGGGGGGGTGCAAACACAAACACCAGACATAAATATATACATACATATAAGGAAAGGGAGATAAAATTGATAATTGATGAGTGGCTGTGTGGTAAGTAGGTTGCTTACCAACCACATGGTTCCGGGTTCAGTCCCACTGCGTGGCATCTTGGGCAAGTGTCTTCTGCTATAGCCCCGGGCCGACCAATGCCTCGTGAGTGGATTTGGTAGACGGAAACTGAAAGAAGCCTGTCGTATATATGTATATATATATATATGTATGTATGTGTTTGTGTGTCTGTGTTTGTCCCCCTAGCATTGCTTGACAACCGATGCTGGTGTGTTTACGTCCCCGTCACTTAGCGGTTCGGCAAAAGAAACCGATAGAATAAGTACTGGGCTTACAAAGAATAAGTCCCGGGGTCGATTTGCTCGACTAAAGGCGGTGCTCCAGCATGGCCGCAGTCAAATGACTGAAACAAGTAAAAGAGTAAAAGAGTAAAGAGTAAAAGAGTATCAATTATTATTTATTGATTACAAAAACAGACAATATCGCATCTAACAGCTGTTTCTGTCCACGCTATTTGGGGCATAATCAGGCTTAATTATTACAATAATAATAATTATCACTGTAATAATTATACCAACTTGAATAGTAGAACTTCATCAGAACAGAAAAATAAAGAAAAGGAAAGAGAAAATAAGGATATACCGATTGCGGTTACATGTTATCCCTCTGAAAACCTTTTGACCAACTGAAAAATTTACTTATACAATTAGAATAGTTATGATAATTAGTGGTAGATGGAGGGGGTGGGTGGGGGAAGGCTACTAATGGCATAAGTTGAATATATAATAGTGTTGGAGTATTTTGGTTTGGTCATAAAATAAAAAGTCAAAAATGCCAGGAGTTGCAGAACTTAATATGATAACAGTTGACCCTAAGTGATTTATTGATAATTTCCTGATCGATTAGCATAACTGAATTAAACGAGGAGCATTGCAAAACCATAAAAATAAATTAATTAAACTGGGAGGCAAAATATTTCTGTTTTGTGCACATGGTAATAATCGTGATAATAGGAAACCAAAATAGCCAACAGTTTCAATAGAGCAAGAAATGGCAGTTTGTCCGAGAAAAGTCAACAAATGTGCAGCAGAGGAAATGAAGGCTGCGGCCAGATTCTTTTCCTTGAATTTGGCTTACATTTCTACATATTGACTGGACATATTTATTTCTTTACTACCCACAGGGGGCTAAACACAGAGGGGACAAACAAGTACAGACAAAGGGATTAAGTTGATTACATCAACCCCAGTGCATAACTGGTACTTATTCAATCGACCCTGAAAGGATGAAAAACAAAGTCGACCTTGGCGGAATTTGAACTCAGAACATGACGGCAGACGAAATACCGCTAAGCATTTCGCCCGGCATGCTAACGTGCCTGCCAGTTCGCCACCCTAACTGGACAGCTTGCCATGACAGGACACATTACTGGTATCATCAGTTGAATCTAAAGAAACAGAGAAATACTTGATTCTTAACATATTTTGCCATCAACAGAACAATTGACTGCTTACCACTTCAGGGATTGCCAAATGTGTTCATGTGACCCATTAGAAATGGACAAAATTGTGCTAATGGATCAAATGATGGAACTGATTCCATAATTTCTGGAAAATTCTCATTGTGACTATTATCTCTTCACTACCTCTGAATGCCAGACATCTCTTGGTTAGAAATATTCTTTTCTAATCTAGGCACAAGGCCTGAAATTTTGGGGAAGGGGACCAGTTGATTAGATCAACCCCAGTACTTCATTTATTGATCCCAAAAGGATGAAAGGCAAAGTCGACCTCGGTGGAATTTGAACTCAGAATGTCTATATATCACTGAGCCTTTCGCCCAGTGTGCTAACGGTTCTGCCAGCTCGCCACCAGTTCTTGGCTCAAAATATTGTCACAGCCATGACACAGAACAATACTTCGGTCCAGTATTTCTTGTTTTCCCAACTCTCTGTTGACATAAGAGGATTTCCTACATAAAAGATTGAATTTCAACACAGAATCTCTGTGGCCTTGACTATTCTGCTTTTTTCAATTGTTAAAATCATCCTTGTTGGAAAACCTGTCGTGTTGGTTTGACCTCAAAGTGCAGTAAAAATAATAAACGGCAATCTTTGATGGTCTATGCAGGAGCCACCTTCTTAAAAGCTGCTCACCATTGTTGTGAATGGTGTAAAACATTGAATCTTTAAAATAACGGTTGTGCCTAACCAGTTTGGCTTCATCTGATTGATAATGGCACCGAGATTCTAAGAAGGAGTCGGAGTCGTATTTATTTGGACATGTGGCTGATTTTGCTTGAAGTAATATGGACCCATACTTTTCCCTTACAGAAGACCACATGGCTGGGTTTGGCTCCTACGGTGCTGTTTCACTATCCACGACACTAGGATATGATGATTCTTTATCTTCAGTATTTTGAGGTTTTTCCTGTTTTCTGGACTTAGGAGTGCTGCTGGTGTCTCAAAACGGACATCTGGTCCTGATTCTTCATTATTAGCTTCTAAGTGTTCATTTTCCAAAGCAAAGAAAAATTCTGCAAGGCAGCTTTTTTTTTCCGGTTTTCCTTTGGAAACATTTCTTTTTTGAACTCCAGACAGTTGAATGTTCTGCAGCATTCTTAGATATTCTGTGTGAGAGTAGAATATCTAATCTGAATAGAAGCTAAAGAAAATAGTTTCAAAAGGAAAAGGAATCTGGAGCTGAAGGCAGCAATGTAGACTCACTTCATTAAATCCTAATACAGGGATATGAAGCCAGTCACTTTTCACAAACTCTCTGTTACTCCTATGTCTTTAGGCTGATAAAGAGACCCGACAGCAGGTCCATTTATAGGATTTATGGAGTGGAAGATGAAAAAGAATTAAATTTTTTTTTCTTTTTGCATAATCATAGTGTGAAGAACCCAAATCTACAAAAATTTTCTTAAGTTGTAAGCTTAAATCTCATCCTCATAGACTTGTTGTCAAAGTTGATCCAAATAGAAAAGAGCTCAAGGGATTAACAGCAAGTTAAGGATTACAGATTAAAGATTTTGTTTCCATAAAATTACTTTTCTCCAAAATTGTTTCACTTTCACGGAAATGAAAAGGTGCTAGAAACACTTCATCATCATCATCATCGTTTAACGTCCGCTTTCCATAGAAAATATAATTTGAGAAGAAATATTGTATTTCCCAGATCTCTCTAAATTTAAAACAATCTGATGAAGAGATTTAAGCTTACAACTTTACTTCAGAAAAATTTTGTGAATTTGTGTTCTTTACACTGTATCTCATACGATTATGCCAAAATTTGTTTCAGTTTCTTTCATTCCTCCCCACCTCATAAACCCTATAATTTCAACTTTCCATCTTTTATTCAGACAGAGTTATATCTCAGACACATCACAAGTAATTTTTTTCTTTTATTAAGACATATCACTTTCGAAGGTCATTGGTCAGTCGTGTGTTGAAAGAAGACCCTTGTAATGAGTACCCCATACCCTTCATAGTAGGGAGCCCCAATATCGAGTGGGGCTTGGAACAATCACCCCTGGTGCCCCAATAAATCTAGCTCTGGCTTGTGGCAAGAATTGAACTTATCTTTAACTGTGTTCCTCATTCCTTAGTTATATTGGAGAGCTAGGAGTACTGGACCTTGTTGAAGCTTGTCCTTGATTCCCTTGGCAAGGGCCAAGTTGTGTTCTCTTCAGATACCATCAGAACTCTTTGAATATTTTAGCACCGAACTCCATAACTTGAGAAAAAGGATGCAAATCTCAAGGATATTTGAAATGATGTTCTAACTGGTGGTATGATCTCCAACCAACCAATTGGTCGATAAATAGGATGTTGACACGAGGATCACATACCCCTGCTGTAGCTCACTCGTAACAGAGAACTGATTTCTCAGAAAAAGGGACTCAAATGCTTAGGCTTGCTACAGCATCAATGTAACAGTCTGTAAAATAAGGTCCAATTTAGCAAACCACCTGTACATAGACATGAAGAGTTGGCGCTTACCAATATTGTTGTAATGCTGTTGGTACAATGTATTATTTCATTTATTGTATAATATTTCAGCAATGATCTCATGGTAAAGCAGTGATATGAAGGGTTTACTGTCATTTGACTTGAGCCGGTCATTGAGGACAAACCTGGTTGGCTGAATGAATAAGAACTGAAGCCAACTCACAGACCGTCAGGTTTATTGCTGGACATTAAGGGGTTTGCTGTTGGCAAATTACAATGAACAATAGGGATTTCAAATTTTAATACAAAGTCAACAATTTGGGGGGGGGGGATGTAAGTTGATTACATCAACCCTAGTACACAACTGGTACTTATTTTATTGAGGCCCAAAAGGATGAAAGGCAAAGTGGACCCTGGCAGCATTTGAACTCAGAATGTAAAGACGGATGAAGTGATGCTAAGTATTTTGCCCGTTGTGCTAATGATTCCATCAGCTCATTGCCACCTTAACGATGAACAATATGAATAATTGCTGAATAATGAGAGAGGAGAGGAAAACTGTTGTGAAAATCTAGAAAGCTCTCAGTGTGACATCGTGCTGTCAGTCGAAATAGACACAAAGCCATCTAGGTAAATCTTTGAGCCAATCTGTGACATGAGCAGGCCATTGACCATCGGCACAGCAAGAGTCGAGGCACACGGGTCAGCTGCTTTCAACGCCCTGCCATTAATAAAGCACCAAAAAATAGTTTTTTATAGGGGACAAGAAGTCAACTTTTAGAACATTCAAGAAAACCATGTGACACCACAGGTGACTGGTCAATTTATAGACCAGCTGTGTGAAGCTGTGGCAGTTCACCTGTGGTGGCTGACCTAGTAATTAGCAGTGAGGTTTCAAATCCCTGCTACAAAACCATTGTACTATCATACAATTAAACAGGTTGCTCAATCCAGTCCCTTTTCTTGATCCTTTTATATAACCTCCAGGGATATTCATGGATTTCCAGGTATATCTTCAGTAATACAATCAATTCCCATTGTAAAGTCATACCTGAGAGCTGATACCTGTAGAGAGGCTTTCTACAGAAAACTGCAAGGTTAATATCCAAATTCAATTCATATATATGTGTGTGTGTGTATGTATGTATGTATGTATATAAAGGCGAGGGGAGCTGGCAGAAATGGTAGCATGCCAGGCAAAATGCTTAGCAGTATTTTGCTTGTCTTTACGTTCTGAGTTCAAATTCCACCAAGATCAACTTTGCCTTTCATAAATTAAGTACCAGTTGCATACTGGGGTCGATCTAATCGACTGCCCCCCCTCCCCAAAAGTTTCAGGACTTGTGCCTAGAGCAGAAAAGGACATATATATATATATATATATATACACATACATGTATATACACCCATTTATCCATATATAAATCCCCACAGGCAATTCTTATGCACAACACGTGTGCAATTAACTCAATTTAATTTAATACATTCACTGACAATACAATGAACATCAACCGATACTTGTATGCCTTCCACTATTAGTGTGTGTGTGTGTGTGTGTGAGCATTTCTCCTCGGGCAGAATCAGCATGACAAAGTGTGTGACAAGGCTGTAGCTTCTGAATTCCAAGTATAATCCACCCGGCGGGCCTCTATAGTTCCTATCCCACCCAGTTTCTCTCACAAAGTGCAGATCATCTGCAGTCTTGAGAAAACGACATTCACCCAACATGCAACGTGACGATGAAACAAACTTTCTCACCATTCAAATGTATTGTATGACCCCTTCCCCTTAACACACACACTCACATACACTTTGTTTATTTTAATTGTCAACAAATGCTGAAATTTGGGGATTAAAACAAGAACACTTTTGAGCTGCCAAATTCAGTCGGTCTCCCTTTGCCGTTCTGCCAAGTGCAACAGGAAAATTCCCCATTTTGCAACACATCCAAGAATTTAATCTGGGAAGGTTTCTTTTATGCCGAATCCTCTAGTTTTTATCTCTTACTTGTTTCAGTCATTAGACTGTGACCATGCTGGAGCACTGCCTTTAGTCAAACGAATCAACCCCAGGACTTATTCGTTCCTTGCAGCCTGGTACATACTCTATCAGTCTCTGTTGCTGGACTGCTAAGTCACCGAGATGTAAACACACCAACAGTGGTTGTGAAGCACTGGTGGTGGACAAATGCACACACACACACATATATACATATGACAGGCTTCTTTCAGTTTCTGTCTACCAAATCCACTCACCAGGTTTTGTTCGGCCCAGAAATTACTCATGCTAGATGCCACATAGTGGGACTGAACCTGAAACCATGTGGTTGGGAAGCAAACTTCTTACCATGCAGCCATGCCTGTATCTGTTCGTTAAAAGATTTGAGCATTATTTTTGCAATTGTAGTTTTCTTCAAATTTAACGTTCCAGATTGAAAGCGTTTTAATGATATTTTTAATGAGGAAAAAAGTAGAATTTTTAGCAGACCCTTTTTAAAACGTCTTCTACATCCACCCATCTTCTCTGCCCACCCTGGAAGGGTTATGTGGGTTGAGCCCTCAGTTACCTATTCTATAGGGTCCTATCAGACACAACTGGAACCGAGACAATGGAGACAATTTTCCAACAATTTCTTCTTATTTGCTCTTCCTCAACGTTTCTTACTCATTGGCTTCGCTTGAAGAATCCGTCTTGCAATTCTTTCTTGTGACAAGTGCCAGAGATGTGACCTCTCCATGTGGAGAATTAGAAACTCCATCTGAAGATACTCCCCGCTTAATGAGGTATGCACTTTGTCCAGTAATATTTCTCCAGACATTTGTCAGAGTGACCTCATTTAGGCCACTTGCTTTTGTGATTGCAAAGACTGAGACATTGGCCCCTTCAAGTAACTCATCCCAGAGCATTCTGCATGCTAGTGAAACATCACTGACACAAGTTTAAATACTCCAGGGCCATGTTCAGGGGTGATGAAAGGTAGGTGCCTCAATTGGATGCTAGAATTGCAGGCTTTGGTGCCGTAATGCATCGGCTCCTGTCTTCAATTTTCAGAAGAGAAGAGATTGGTAAAAAAGTCAAATTCATTATCTTCAATTTCGTTTCCATGATTATCGTTGCTTATGGTCATAAATGATGGATAAGGTCAGAAAGAGTATGATCTCAAATGCAAGGGGTCGAAATGGGATTCCTCCAAAGTGTCTCCAGAGTAATGTCATCTGAAATAGTACAAGAATTCCTTTCATTCAAAGACAAAAAAAAAATAATGGTTTCTAGTTTAGCTACAAAGCCAATAATTTTGAGGGGAAGGTTAGCCAATAAATCACCTGGTACTTTATTTTATCAACCCCAAAAGGATAAACAATTAAGTTGACCTTCTGAGATTTGAACTCAGAACATAAATAGCCTGAAAACCTACTGCAAAAGCACATTTCCTGATGCTGTAATGACTGCCGTTTTACTAAATATGTCTAACTTTAAATTGGAGAAAATAAACTAGCAACAATGTGTTTAAGTTCCTGATTGCCAGTGGTGTGGATCCTAAGCTGTCGATGCAAAATTCAAGCAAACACAACACTCTCGAACTTAAACATACAAACAGTAAAATCACTGTGAATGTAGAAAACTGTTGTGTGAATTCTGTGTCAAGGCTTTACTCTCCACTCTGCCAAGTCGTTCTACAATGAAAGGCATTTGATTTATTTAAACAGTTGAAGCAGAAACTTGAGCATTTATTGCTGTTTGTAGAGAGTGTGTAAAGTTCAAGAAATTCAAGAAATTCCAGACAATAGGAGAATCAGAAAGTGATGATTGTATCAAAATTTCCATCATATTTGAAGAGGAAGAGGTAAATATCCACGGAATATAGGAGATGAATGTAGGCTGGTGGGGGAACAGACTCCAGGAATAGAACAGCAAAAGATTGCCTCACTGTGTTGTTAAAAATAAATGCAATTGGAGACTGGAAACTTAAACTCTTGTTCGTTTATCATTGTGAAAGTCAAAAAGCAATAAAAAGCCTGTTTTCAAATCTCGTCTGTTTGTCACTTAGAAATCCAACATTGACGTCCCACCATCAAATATCAGAAATATTAGAAAAGAGAAGAAGACTTGTAAATTAGAAGAGCCCCAACATACTTCTGCTTTTGAGGTTCAAAACAACAATCTCACTCGTACAGCAATTCCCGAGTCGCTCCAAATATGCCCAACTGTTGAAATGGTTTCCATTCCATAATCACTTCTACAGCTTGTGAATTTGAGTTATTTTTGTTTTAAAGGCAGGTCTTCTTTGAAGAATTAATCTCTTAATTAGAACAACTGCTGGTGACTATCTGTCCATGAAATAATTCTGGGAAAATTAAAATTATCATAGCAATGTGTGTGTGTGTGTGTGTTGGAGATATGTGAAGAGATGTTAAACATGTCTGATTGAGGTTTGGACAAAACGATGTCTAAATTAGTCGTTGAAGATAACCATAAGATTGAAAATAAAACAGTCTCAATCAGCATTGACCAAAGTAAAGAAGTGGAATTTGGAGAGGTTGATACAGGAAATATTGAGAATTTATTGCATACCGATAGAGACCATCACCTGTGAAAATCTTCAATGGTCGACAGAACCAAGGGTGTATGTTTCAGGTAGTGAAAAAAACTCTTTGGAATAATTGGTAGAACAACAGAGACATTGAAATAATTTGTGCTTTGAAGTAATTTTCAGAAAATGATCCAAACTTCAAAGCAAAGCAAAGGAACTGAAATGGTAACAGTGAATTTCTTTGGAGAAGAATTAGGGTTTCTTGAGAAGAGAAGAAAAGTAGCCAACACTTGAAGTTTTGGGGGGTTTTTTTTTGGTAATAATGCCAAAATTGAAAGTGTGCATGTCTTTTATATTGAATTCCATAGAATTTCATTCAAACGACTTTTCTAAAGTCATTTCCTTCTAGCTTTTCACAATTTCCCCTCTTCCCTTTCCCAACACACTAAATACTTTACAGCATTTGAAGTGGAGTCTTATCAAGGGTCAGCTGTTTGTCCCTTTATACAGGTGACCTTTGATATGACTCAACTTGATAAGGTAACAGTCTGACAGAATCGTTAGCAAGCTGGACATTTTGTCTGTCTTTAGGTTCTGAGTTCAAATCCTGCCAGAGCTGATTTTGCCTTTCATCCTTTCAGGGGTCAATAAAATAAGTACCAGTTATACACTGGGGTCAATGTAATCACCTTACCCCCTCCTCCAGCATTGCTGGCCAGGTGCCAAAATTTGATATCAACTTATTCTTTTTGCCTTGCCTGTAAATCCTATTCTGATGTTCTGTCATTTACCCCCCCCCCACTTGATGTTCTCTCTATGCCCCCACCCCCCTCCCATTAAGTAATTTAACACTTCAAACTCCTTTCCCTTCGCGTCTGTATACAATCACTTTTCCAATTACATCATTGACGAACGTTAGAGGACGCTTTAGATCAGAGTAAATTATCTCCACACGTAACAACCACTGTGCCACAGCTCTACGGCTGTTTAATAACACACACAACACAATGATGTAAATATGTGTGTCTGTGTGTCCTTACACTGGCTGGCAGAAAAGTGCAGAAAGTTTGTAGCTGTGCACATTCATGTATGATTTCATCCACTACCGACGATAGATATCATCATCATCATCATTTAACACATCATATTGGCAGGGGTTGGATGGCTTGACCAGTTCTGTTTTGCTCAAGGACTGCATCATACTCCAGTGTCTCTTACATGATGCATTCATTGTGTCTGTATATGCATGTGTGTGTATATAAATATACACCTTCATATAGACACACACCTACATATATATAAATACCTATATATATATATATATATATATATACACACACACACAACACACATGCATGCATGCTTATACCTACATTTGCAAACAAACAAGGAAGGTCTTCTTTATTTGTGTATTAACAATGGTCAATTTAAGATTTGCCTGCAAGTGACTTTTCAAACCCAGGCCATAAAAACCCAAGCTGTCTTTCATCTCTTCTTACAGAGAAATCTCATCTCTTTCACCTCTGCTTCTATTCACTCTTCATTGATTCCAAACAATTGTGTATAAAACCAATCCTAAATTTCTTGTACCAAACATAAACTTATAACAGCATAACAAAGCAGATTCTCTCAACCAACTCCACACACAATCTTTCCCCCATCGTCTTTGTCATTTCCTCCACCCTTCTATACACCTCTCACCTCTTCCCCTTCAGTTTTTCTTCTCTTTTCTCTCCTCATTCTTCTTCTTTCTACCCCACTCCTTTCTTCCTGCACTTCAACTGAAAAAGCTTCAATCTAATACAAATTTGCATTGATTTAATTGTATTAACACCTTATTTCTGCTCATCTAATCAAATGCTTGTTAATGAGGTATTTTTATGAGAGACCATAAACATACACTTATTAAACTACGCCCACAGTTGAACCACTTGACCACCACCCACAAGACGAACCAAATATATTGGGTTGCCCCATAAATAATACGTTTTTCTTTCAGTTGCATGAATTAAGTTGGAGGGGAATGGGATAAACTACCTGCATCAACTTGCTACAAAACCAAGTAGGAATTTTACCTTGTGCTTATTCTTAGTGCAAGTTTTGAAGAGTACACTTCGATTTTAGCAGTTATTTTTTTCAAAGTTATAATGGAAGTGAAAAAGGAGCATATTCAGCATATTTTGTTTTATGAGTTCAATAAAGGCAACAATGCAATTGGAAAATATGAGGAATATTAATGCAGTATATGGAGATCGGACAATATGTGTAAGCTAGTGTCAATGGTGATTCCAGAAATTCCAAGCTGGAAACTACAGCCTAGAAGATGAGCCTCATCTCGGAAGATCTGTAAAGCATGACGAGGGCATCCTGCAAACCCTGGTGGAGCAAAATCCCATCGTAACTGTTGAGGAACTAACAGAGAAGCTTGGATTTGGTCATTCAACCATTCATCAACACCTGCATGCCATCAGAAAAGTCAGCAAATTGGGCCAATGAGATCCTCACAAACTTTCTGAGTCTAATTGCATGCAGAGTGAATGTGTGCTCTTCTTTGCTGTTGCATCTCACAAATGAACCTTTTTGGCACTGAATAGTGACTGGTGACAAGAAATAGGTTCTCTATAAAAATGTCAAGCACTGAAGACAGTGAGTAGGGAAAAAAGAAACACCAGCACCCCAGGCTAAAGAAGGTCTTCATCCATGTAAGGTGTTGTTATCTATGTGGTGGGGTTTAAAAGGTTTAGTCCACTTTGAAATTTTTAACCCAAACCAAACAATAACAAAGGAGATCTAGTGTGGGGAGCTTGAGTGGCTTAAGTCAGCACTAGAAGAAAAATGACCATCTTTGGTTTCAAGACCAAAGCTGTTCTTCCATCAGGATAATGCTTGACCACATACAGTGAGGATGACATTCCAAACACTGGAGCAGTTTTGATTGGGAAACAATGCTCCACCCACCATATTCGCCGGACATTGCCCCACCTGATTATCATTTATTCTGAAGTCTTCAAAATCATTTGGATGGAAATAATATGAATTCTGTAGACGAGATCAGAACAGTATTTTGTGAATTTTGGAAGAGGGGCCTTGCAAGTCTACCAGATAGATGGAAGAGCATTACAGAAAATTGATAATAAGGGTCAGTGATCAGTTTGTAGCTGGAAACTTCTTTTGTGCAAAACTCTGTGAAATTTCTTCAAAGCAAAAATGATCACTAGAGCTTCTTTCTCTATTTGACTAAATAGTTTTTCTCTGTTGCTATCAGAGAACATGAGGCATGAACCACTGCCTTCATATTACCGTCTTTATATTTGTGTAGCATTACTGCTTCTCTTCCGTATTCAGAAGCGTCAGAAGCTACAACAATCTCTGCTGCAGGATCAAAATGAGCCAGTGGCAAATCCGATTTTAATATCAAACACCTTTTGACAATTTTTTGACCAATTCTGCTTCATATCCTTTCAGTGGAATTCTCAATTCATGCATATTTGACAATAATTTGCTGGACCTAGAAAAGCTTCAAAGGTCATTATATTAGTCGGAAGAGGCATATTTGTAATTGTGTCTGCCCTCAACAGGTCTGGTCATCATCCATTCCTGTCAATAATTTGTCCTAAATACTTAATTTTAGGTAAGAAAAATTCTCATTTTTCCTCACTCAGTGCAAAACCATAATCTCTTTTCAAAAAACACATTTTACCTGCTCGACATGCTGATCACGAGATTCACTTTTAATTAATATATCATCCAGGTATGGAATTGTGAATTCACAGTCTGCTAACACTGCATCCATAACCTGTTGAAAAATTGTAGGTGCAACCTTTAGACCAAATGGAAACCTGTCATATTTATATAGTCCTTTATGTATATTCAGTTTTGAAAATATCGTGCCCCCATTTAACTTCGTAAAAATATCCTCCGGAGTACGTAGCGGATAGTGACACATTTCCACACATTCATTCAATCCAGTGAAAAAATTGGAACAAACCTTAATTTTTTTTTTTTTTTTAATACACGATGTTGGAGCTGACCATTTTGCATATTCCACTTTTTGGATGACTCCAATTTTCTCTAATCTGTCTAATTCTTCATCGACATGCTTTATCGCAGCAAAAGGTACCGTTCTTTTTGGTTTGAACACTTGTATTGCATTTTCCTTAATTTGGAAACATGCTTCAGTCTTAGTACGCAAACCTAATTTATCCGACAGTATTTCAGAAAAAGCATTTAAAATTTTTTTCTTCAATTCATCTGATGCCGTATTCTTACTGGAAGAACAATCATTTATGTTTTTACAAAACAGATTTATGGGGTGGTCCCCTAAATCAAACAACCCCAGCCAATCAGTTCCGAACATATTTTGTTACATTTTTTTAACACAAACACTTTCGCTTTACAGGTTTCACCACAAAACGTAATATCGCTTACCATTTCGCCTAAGAAGAGTAATCTCTCACCTGTAATCTTTCACCTGTGACGCCTCGCACACTTTTCAATGTTTTCTTTAATGCAGGCTTACCAATTTTCTTCCACGTGTCAGTATCAATAATTGCAAAGTCACTACCTGTGTCTAGTCGTAGTTTCACACTCATGTCATTTTTTTTATATACACATACTTTCTTTTTTGGGTGTTGTCCTGTCCTTCCGTTGAGCAAACCTTTTTAGAATTTTTTCTCCGACCTTCTTCAGAACTCTTATTGCTGAACATTTTGGATAGCAATTCAATTGTTTCCCCAAAACAAATTTCACTTGTTTTTTTTTTTTTAAACAAGATAAAATTGCAGTATTTTTCATGTTCTGAAGAACCTAATTTCTGTAACAGTGGTCTCACTTTTCCATCGTCTGTCCAACACTTGCATTCTTCCTTCAAGATTTCTTCATATCGACTGAAGTACACCAAACAAGTTCTACCCTCTTCTCGGTTATGACTGAATTCAGTTACAGCATTTGCTATGCCATCTGGTGAAAACGAACTTGCAGTGTTTCCCCGACTTCAACATCAGTTCCAGCAACTGATTGTGTTGTGGTTGTTGCTGCTGTTGCTTTTGCACCTGTAATATGCCAGCTAATAGGTGTTCTATAATTAACCAGTTATGTTGGTTTGTGGTGAAGGCAATCTTAGAAGCTGTTGTGCAAACCACCAGTCTTCATTCTGAGACATTGATAAAAATGAAGTCAGTAAGTTAGACAGCCATAAAAGGGGTCTGAAGACCAACCCCACACCACATGCAATCAAGAGGAGACATTTATAGAAATGGATCATAACGATACAAGGCCTGCAGAAAGAGTGCAGATTCTCTTTAGGTTCAAGAATTCCATCAAACTCCTTCAGCCCAAACTGGAGCACACTGACTGCTCTGGATTGTTCTCCCACACACTTTACCCTCCATTTTGCTACATTATTCTACAGCATCGACATTCATTAGGATTTCTACAAAGAGAATGAAGATCTTGGTTTTCTTTTCGTTTTTCTTGTTTCACTTTTTGCATCTACCTTCTTTGTATTTTTCCTTCCCCTTTTTTCTTCTAAGACCAACATCCTGGAGATTAACGGCACGTTATATCTCAGTTTATCAGCTGAGTCTATCGTCAATATTGTCATGCCTCCTTCCTTCAAACAGGAAGGAAGAGCTATTTTCATCATCCTTGTGGCTATGGCGAAAGAATGTATCTGGTGGACGCGTCTGAAAGGATTGGAGACAAACACTTTCCTCTCTGGTCAATCTCTCATCAACTTCTTCAAGTACCACTTGAAAAGGAAAGTGAGAGAGGCAAGTTTTGTCAAGCGAATGTTTCAAAAAAAGATGGGTGAATGTAGCAAGGATGGCACTTATGAATGACGAAGCCACCTTGAGCATAATCCTATGAACCCAGAAATTTAAAACAGAGGGTTACCCACTTGCAAACAAATGTGGTAACATGTAACAATATTGACCGAGGTTACCGTGGTCTTTTCCGTAGGCTTTTCTTCCCACGGATAAACCTTATCTGCTTCCCCCTTTACACCTTACATCATGACACTGTGATACATGATCCCTATTGATCGTTTATTTTTCTTTTGTTCCTTTTCTTTTTTTTTCTGCTTCTTTCCCTTTTACGATCTCTTTTGATCAAAAACCTACCCCACCTTTTTTTCTATTTTCCCCCAAAAGAAAAGCTCTACTTTGTAATCTGTCCCGCCTGTGTGCAGCCCTGTGTGGCTAATAAAGAAACATATCTGCCAATTTATTGTATCTCTAAAGCATGAAACTCTTAGTAGCTTTTTTTGTAAATTGTGTATATCAAATGGTTAGGGTATTGCACTCACAATCGCAAGACTATAGTTTCAATTCCTAGACAGGGCAGTGTATTGTGCTCTAGATTAAAACCCTTAATGTTACATTGCTCTGTGGTCACTTTGGCACCTGTTGCATGGTATATTGTGCACCTGTTCAGACAATGTCAATTTGATGGAGAGAGGGAGCTGATGCTCTGCCCATATCTTTGATCAGCGTAAAGGAAACCATTTGATGAACAGGTCGTCCGCTAAAGACTGAACACTCAGACATCATCTTCAATAAGAGAGGCCATCATATAAATATATATATATATATATCATCATCATCATCGTTTAATGTCCGTTTTCCGCGCTAGCATGGGTTGGATGGTTCAACCGGGGTCTGGGAAGCCAGAAGGCTGCACCAGGCTCCAGTCTTATCTGGCAATGTTTCTACAGCTGGATGCCCTTCCTAACGCCAACCAGTCCGCAAGTGTAGTGGGTGCTTTTTACGTGCCACCTGTACAGGTACCACAACTACTATTTCCATTGATATTTATTTTGATGTTCATGTACTTGACTCAACAGGTCTCCTCAAGCACAGTGGATATATATATATATATATAAAGTATAAGGTATAAGTTGGAGGTGTTAAGCCCTCTAAGGGATAGAAGTATCCAGAGGCACTCGTGGTAATTACTTCAGTAAGTATGGTGCTTGGTATAAGGTGTGCAGCAGCAGGAAATTTAAAAAGGTAAACTGGAACATATATATATATATATAGAGAGAAAGACACACACACACACATATATATATAGAGAGAGAGAAAGACACACACACATATATATATATATATATATATATATATATATATATACACACACATACATATATATATATGATGTATGTATATATGCATATATTGACACAGACAAGCACACACAAATACATTCATACATAAACACATACACACACAGAGTCACACACACGTGTGCGTACTGAAGCAATACACCTTTCGTTGCTTACCTTTGACTTCAGTTCTCTGACCACCAATGTTCCAGCCAAATCCTTTTCTTGCACACTGTCTACCAAGGACTACAATATCCAATGCGCCACTTCCTTTTCATCGGAGGAGCACCTGGCTAGAGTTTACAGGTCACATGACCACATAATCTCCCCACACCACCCCTCGTAACGACTTATACCTCAAACATGTTACCAAGTCCCGTTAACTGCTGGGTGATAATGACATCGCAATAAATGTCATGGTTTTATTGCCTAAGTCTACCTAAGGTAATCAATCTGTTCAGAGCTCACCTCTCTACAGTACTTCAAATTACTGAATTAGGTTAAGTGGGTTGGTGGGAACTTTAGTACACCGGTCATATAACCCCCTACCTTTTAATTCAATGCATGTGTGTGTGCGTGTGGTCTAGTGGTTAGGGTGTTGCACTCATAATCGCAAGATCGTGGTTTCAATTCCCTGAACGGCAGTGCATTGTGTTCTTAAGCAAAACACTTCTCATTGCTCCAGTCCACTCAGCTGCAAATGGGCCACACCCTCTAAGGGACTGGTGTCACATTCAGGGGGAAATGTTGGCCTGTCCACCTAGACAGCAGTGGCGTGGCATCATTTGAAAGTTACAACAATGTGAGGAAGTGCATTGTGACCAGCAGGGTTTAACAACATCTGACAGTCTGGTTGCTATTATGCAAAAGTGTCGTAAGTCCAAAATGTTGCTTTTTCAGAAAACGAAAAAATAGTTTTACCATTCCATAACGAAACCGTTGTCCTACATTTTGACAATCTTTGATATCTTGGCATCTGAAGCAGCTGGAGATACGATTGTTTGACCAAAAGAACCAGCTATTGTAAGCGAAAATAAATATTCTTTTCTACTCTAAGCACAAGGCCTGAAATTTTTAGGGAGGGAGCCTGTCGATTAGATCGACCCCAGTATGTAACTGGTACTTAATTTTTAGGGAGGGAGCCTGTCGATTAGATTGACCCCAGTATGTAACTGGTACTTAATTTTTAGGGAGGGAGCCTGTCGATTAGATCGACCCAGTATGTAACTGGTACTTAATTTTTAGGGAGGGAGCCTGTCGATTAGATCGACCCCAGTATGTAACTGGTACTTAATTTTTAGGGAGGGAGCCTGTCGATTAGATTGACCCCAGTATGTAACTGGTACTTAATTTTTAGGGAGGGAGCCTGTCGATTAGATCGACCCCAGTATGTAACTGGTACTTATTTTTAGGGAGGGAGCCTGTCGATTAGATCGACCCCAGTATGTAACTGGTACTTAATTTTTAGGGAGGGAGCCTGTCGATTAGATTGACCCCAGTATGTAACTGGTACTTAATTTTTAGGGAGGGAGCCTGTCGATTAGATCGACCCCAGTATGTAACTGGTACTTAATTTTTAGGGAGGGAGCCTGTCGATTAGATTGACCCCAGTATGTAACTGGTACTTAATTTTTAGGGAGGGAGCCTGTCGATTAGATCGACCCCAGTATGTAACTGGTACTTAATTTTTAGGGAGGGAGCCTGTCGATTAGATTGACCCCAGTATGTAACTGGTACTTAATTTTTAGGGAGGGAGCCTGTCGATTAGATTGACCCCAGTATGTAACTGGTACTTAATTTTTAGGGAGGGAGCCTGTCGATTAGATCGACCCCAGTATGTAACTGGTACTTAATTTTTAGGGAGGGAGCCTGTCGATTAGATCGACCCAGTATGTAACTGGTACTTAATTTTTAGGGAGGGAGCCTGTCGATTAGATTGACCCCAGTATGTAACTGGTACTTAATTTTTAGGGAGGGAGCCTGTCGATTAGATTGACCCCAGTATGTAACTGGTACTTAATTTTTAGGGAGGGAGCCTGTCGATTAGATCGACCCCAGTGCGTAACTGGTACTTAATTTTTAGGGAGGGGGCCTGTCGATTAGATCGACCCCAGTGCGTAACTGGTACTTAATTTTTAGGGAGGGGGCCTGTCGATTAGATCGAACCAGTATGTAACTGGTACTTAATTTTTAGGGAGGGGGCCTGTCGATTAGATCGACTCCAGTATGTAACTGGTACTTAATTTTTAGGGAGGGAGCCTGTCGATTAGATCGACCCAGTATGTAACTGGTACTTAATTTTTAGGGAGGGAGCCTGTCGATTAGATCGACCCAGTATGTAACTGGTACTTAATTTTTAGGGAGGGAGCCTGTCGATTAGATCGACCCAGTATGTAACTGGTACTTAATTTTTAGGGAGGGAGCCTGTCGATTAGATCGACCCAGTATGTAACTGGTACTTAATTTTTATGGAGGGAGCCTGTCGATTAGATCGACCCAGTATGTAACTGGTACTTAATTTATCGACCCCAAAAGGATGACAGGCAAAGTCGACCTCGGCGGAATTTGAACTCAGGACATAAAGGCAGACGCCATACTGCTGCGCATTTTGCCTGCTGTGCTAACGATTCTGCCAGCTTGCTGCCTTAGCAAAAATAAATATTGAACAAAATGCATTTGTCCAAATTTTGGACATACAACAGTTTAACATAATAGTAACGATATATATAAACACGTTTGGGGGACACTACTTCTCCCTTTTTGATTCACTTTGCTCTAATTAAATATTCTAAATTACTTGAGATGCCCTTCCTGCTTTGTTTCCCTTTTCCTTTAATATATATAAACACATATACAAACTCACATATATCATCATCATCATCATCATCATCATCAACATCGATATTCCGTGCTGGCTTCGGTTGGATGGTTTGACTAGGATCTGATGAGTCAAGGAACTACATCATGCTCCAGAGTTTGATTTGGAAAGGTTTCTACAATTGGACGCCAATCCCTAATGCCAACCACCTTAGAGTGGTGTACTGGGCACTTTTCTCATACCATTGAGGTCACCATGTAGCTTGCAAGTCAACAATCCCTGGGCAAGAGGATGCTGTGTCTGTATGGGGTTTAGGGCATGGGGGAAGAGGTTGGGGGTAGAGCAGGTTTCATTAGAAGGGAGTTACATGGCTACTCACATCTCTGAGGAGGTAGGCCAAGGTGGATAAGGTGTCCAGGTGGAACCTCAGGTAGCAGGTGGTGGTGGTGGTGGTGGGATAAATGGGAGCTTGCAAGAATGTAAGGAGGGAGGAGTGTTAGGGGACATGGGAGAGGGAGGAAGGCAACATCTGTAAAGATTAGGAAGGGCTGAGGGTAAAGGGACGAAAGGGTTGGAAAGGCTACAGGGATATGAGCAGTAAGGGAGTAAGGATACCATTGATTGGGGCGCAGGGAGAAGAGAAAGGACATGTTTGAGTAGGGTGCAGTGTGGAAGGAGAGATAATCAGGGGGTCTGGGGAAGGGGATGGCCACTGTAACATGTGGGTGTGGAGAGCAATATTAATGGATGAAGAATGGCTAACAAGGGAGAGGGTTCTGGACAGCAAAACTGAAAAATGGTATCAGGATGGGGGTGGGGAAAGATTTTTGGTGGATGATAATATGGTGTGAGGGTTATATGAGGCGGGTTACATTGATTGAGATGCTCATATATATGCACCATGTGTTTATAGCAGTGCAGTTTCCTTTCTCGAACCACTGCATCTGCTCCCTCTAATACTCTGCCATCCAAGCACACTTACACAAACATTGCTCGTTTCATTCCTCTCCACTTTCCTCATGTCCTCTGCATTCGTGTATCAACACAAGCCTCACATAATCTGCTTTCCACTCTCTGGCCAAACACCTCCTTTGCCAGCAGCTCTGGCTAATTGCCTCAACTTTTCCCAGCCTCTTCTTACTCCAGCTGCTCTGCACTCAAAGCAGTTGCCTCCCTTGCTGACTACAATCGTTATAACCAGTCCTTATTCCACCAGAATGTTGTCCCTCTGGATTTCCTTCACAGCACGTCTTTCCAGTGGCTTTTAATATGCAGCCATACAAAAAAAAAATAATAAAAATAAGCAATAATTATATCAACCCTATCGGTCTTGGAGGACCTGTAAAAGACTTGGGTACAATCCCTTATCTTAGACCACACCGATAAGAAAAAAATGCAGTATTTATTGTAGAACTTTAAACTTGTGACATTATGGCACAACATATCTAATTACTGGTACACCACAACTTGACTAATTAATGCTGTATCACAATATAACTTTTGGGTTGGCCAAAAAAGTACATTTGGCTTTTTTTAAGTGAAAATAAAGCAAAAGTTTTAAATACAAAGTGATTTATTTAATGATGTTCTTTTATTTTTTATTTGTTTCAGTCATTTGACTGTGGCCATGCTGGAGCACTGCTTTTACTCAAGCAAATCGACCCCAGGACTTATTCTTTGTAAGCCTAGTACTTATTCTATCGGTCTCTTTTGCTGAACCGCTAAGTTACGGGCAAGTAAATGTACCAGCATTATTTGTCAAACGATGTTGGATACACACACACACAAATATATATTTATATATATACGATGGGCTTCTTTCAGTTTCCATTTGCCAAATCCATTCACAAGGCTTTGGTTGGCCTGAGGCTGTAGTAGAAGGCACTTGACCAAGGTGCCATGCAGTGGGACTGAACCCAGGACCATGTGGTTGGGAAGCAAGCTACTTACCACACAGCCACTCCTGTGCCATATAATTACCATTTCATTCCAGTATTTTCTGCCTTCTTGTGTTCAGATCCATTATTCCCTGCTCAATATTCCCTGAATTTCCTAGCCTTACTGGTAAAAAGCTCTTCCAGGTAAATTTGTGCATCTCTTCAAAGTTGAAGATTTGTCCATTTAATGAATTTTGAAGAGACCAAAACAAGTGAAAATCTGAAACAAGTGAGTATGGAGGGTGCAGCAAAACCACCCAGCCAAACCCCCAACAACTTCTGCTGCATCTGCAAAGAAGTGTGCAGTCTGGCATTGTCGTGATGAAAGACAATGCCCTTATGATCATCAAGTGCTGGACGCTTCCGGTGGATCTTGCATTTCATTTGTCCAACTGGTCACAATATACATCCAACTTGAAGGTCTTGGAATAGTGTTAACATAAAAGACAAAACCATTCCAATTCCACCATATTGAAAGCAGAACCTTCAGGTAAATTCCTGCTTTGGAGCTTGTTTGTGGTGGTTAACTGTGCTTCGCCATCATCATCTGTGCTTCACATTATTATAGACAATCCATCCATTCCGATCCCACCTGTCACCATTCTCTTCATAAAACGATCATTTTCTTTGTGTTTCTGCAATGAATTGCAGATGGAGATCCGTTGGGTGAAGTCAGCCGGATCCGATTAGTGTGAGACCTAAACATTGAACCTGCTGATGAAAGTGGATTGCATCACAGCTTCATTTGGATATTTGGTGACTATCTGTGACCCTCTTTGGTCATATAACAGGGGCTGACATCGTTGTTAATCTCAACTGGTCAGCCAGAGAGAGAGATGCATCTTGAACCAATCAAAATCTTAAAAACCACTTCTGGCACACAAGTTCCAGAACAGGGTCCTCTCTGGACACACTGAATATCTTCTGCTGCTTTCTGGTCTGTTTTAAAATGAAAAAAAGCTTCAGGTGTCAATCATGGTTGTTTTGGTTCTCCATTTACAGGGTGATCCCAAGCACCCAAAATACGTGTCTGGTCCCATGGGCAAGGGACAGACTGAAGTTAGCAACTTATTAGAGTGCTTAAAGTTTACTGTCAACAAAATCAGACTTTTTGGCCAATCCAATAATTAATGCTGGATCACAACATATCTAATTAATGCTGCGCAACAACCCAACTGATTAAGGTTGTACCATGTTTAATTATTATTCTTGCAGTTGTCATTTTCATAATAACTTGTAGACATTTCTTTTCTTTCAACAACGATGGAAACGATGTTGAGAGCAGCTGATGTCATCACCAGAAGAAGAAGAAGAATGAGAAAAGAAAAGAAAAACAATAAATAAAAGAAAAGGGGAAAATATAAATAACAAATTTACTGAAAAATTTACATATGCAGCTTTTAGCTCTTACCCTTAATATATGTCTGTAGGATGCAATCAGAGAGGAAGAGAAGAAAAAAGAGAAGAAGCTGGAGGCAGAGGTTGGAAGTGGCATGAAAGCCATTGGCAGGGAGGAGGAGGGAAAAGGAGGGGAAGGTGGAGGGTTTGAGTTCAAATGGAGTCGGAGAAAGAAGAAGGAAGAGAAGATTGAATTGAGAAAAAGTCTACCAAATCTAATTTCTGCTACAGTACACGCACCCTGGGTATCATGTGCTTGGGTCGAGCACCACTGCTGCTGCTGCTGTCACCGCTCAGTGAACCGTAGCCCGAACTTTCACTGGTGCAGTCGTCGGTAAAGTGAACGCGAGAGTCCTTAGATTTCCTCAGCGATGTCGATGAAGACGACAACGAAGGAGGAGAAGAGGTGGAAGAAGTTGCAGAAGAGGAATTCTGTGCAAGAGTACCAAACAGTCGCGATCCGGATCCTGTTTCTGACCACAGACATGAATCTGATTTTCCTAAAGCAGTCTTTTTCCCATGCACTGATTTCTCTGAAATAACAGAAGAACCGACAGAGATTAGTAAAACAACGGAGTCATTAGAATGGTAGGAGTTGAAAATAAAGAAAAGATAACATTAATACTTTGTTTTGTCTTCCCTTGCAAATCTATTTATATTTCAATCTGTTCAGTCAGAAGATCAACTGTTAAGCTGCTCACAGCAGTGAATTATGCCCCCTTGCCTTTGTCTACTTCACCACCAGGTGGACTGGGCAAAGGACAGTTATACATCTTGACAACAGATTTTACAGCAGCACTTTTTAGTTGAATGTGAATTAACATCATCTTCATTAAAGGTTTGGTTACTGTAATGACCTGTGTCACAGGGAGGTTGGAAATATATTTAGGAAACATCTCACCAAAACTGTTTACAATTTCAAAATTTTAATTTCATATACACCATGGAAATGCTCCAACTCATATATATATATATATATATATATAATATATATATATATATATATATATATTATATATATATATATATACTTATATATACATACATATTTATTCATATACATACATTATATATATGTATATATATATAATACTATATTATATTACATTATATTATATTCTACGCTTGAGCTCCTGGACTCATGAAGCCAGTTACATGTTTTCCAAGGTGTATAATTGATCAAGATGGCAATATTGCCCCTCAATGGGATGCTGGTCTGCTGCCTGAGGTTCAAGTCTACCAATTTTGATGGGGAGGGGATTGAGTTGATCCCAGCGTTCGATTTGTATTCTATTGATCCTAAAAGGATGACCTTGTTGGGATCTGGGCTCAGGATGGAAAGAGCCAAAAGAAACGAGTCATCTCCTCTGGATGTAAATTTTCACCACTTCATCCCACGTCTTCTTGGGTTTCCCTCTTCCACATCTTCCATCCACATCTAGCAAGCAGCACTTCTTTAAGCAGCTCTCGTCCTCCTCCTCCATATGTCATTATCAGTTTCGCTGCCATTCAGTATCACAAACATACTAAAAGAAGGCAGCCGAGCACCTCTGACGTCCGTCCTTCAGTACTGAAGCCTAAACAACAACAACAATGTTCGGTGGGGAAATAATAATAATACTTTGCATTAACCTTCTTTCCGGGAAATATTCAACAATTGCAGGAGATCCGCAACGGTGGCATCCACATTGTAGTCATTTTCTTCCAGATATTTCCGGATGACTTCTCGATCCTGCAATGTAAGGAACAGGTTCCCAGCTCAGAGTCAACTTTACATCTCAGCAATGAAACATATTGCACTTGCAATGAAATAATATCAAATCAGTAACGAAAAAATATTATATCAATACTATAAAAAAAAATGCTAACAATGTTTCCACAGCACTCATATCTCATTGGCTCAATGCACTTAGGAGTAGTAGTAGTAGCAGCAGCAGCAGTGGTGGGGGCCATGCACTATGAGAGTGCATCGCTGCATCCACCATTTGTTAGTGATTCTCAACTATTCCTTTGCACCAATCCGGTGACAACCCCCCTAAAAACCCAAACAACCAAAACAGCTGAATTCTCTCTCTCTCTCTCTCACACTCAGTTTCTTTCTTCCTGAAGAGTTCATCTTGACACCTCATCGCCAGCATTTTCCTCTCCTTCCAGCTTTATAGAATGTGGAATAGCCAGGTATCTCCTCCGTGACAAGCCACCCGTGCTTGCCTCTCTCTCTCTCTCTCTCTCATACTCCAGCCTCTCAACACCCAGCATAAAAACCACCCTTCCCCTCCCAAATACCCACCACCACCACTCATTTAAGGGGGATTTTTCCTTTCCACGTGTTGCAAGTTCATTGACAACCTCACTGGCGCTGGTGGCATAGGAAAAGCTCTCAGCGCCAAGTGCCGAGTGGTTGGTATTAACATGGGCATCCTGATATAGACACAATACCACAACAGACTTTGCAGTTCAGCATAGTCCTGCCGTTCAATGGAATCTGGGAAACTGACTGATGCCACTTTAGAAAATGGATGTTAAATGATGAAGATGAAACTATTAAAGAACTGTGTCAGTCTACTTTCTTTGATTCTTCATCGTAATCCTTCATTCCACTTATATTAGAAATGCCTCTGGAAATGATAGAGATAAACATCAAAGCATTTATTTCCCCAGTTCTTAAATATTTTTTTTTAACTTTAGAAACCATACTTAAAAGGTGTATTTTAAAATTGGACATATTTCTCAGTGGATAAACATACAGCACCTAAACTATTAAAGATAAGGTTGTTTGCACTGTGATGTTTGTTTAAGGCAGGTGTAAAAATATTTTATCCTTGTTATGGCCACTGTCTAGCTTCCGAAGGCAACTTATTGAAATCACATGCACAATACCAAGATAATCACAAAATCAAATCTACTAATTATTACCATCATCAGTTTGGCATACATTTTCTCATGCTTGCATGGGTCAGACAGAACTCATTGAGGTATGTTTTCTATGGCCGGATGCCCTTCCTGTCACCTACCCTCAACTGCTTCCAAGCAAGGAAATATTTCTCTATGGCTGGACATCCATTCACAGAAGACTAGAATTGAGGGTCACCACTTTTAGGACAGTGACATTCAGTTACAACTATTGTATGATTCAAAACATAGAGACACAAACAAACACACACACATGGTAGGCTTCTTTCAGTTTCCATCCACCAAATCCACTCACAATGCTTTAGTCAGCCCAGGACAAGAGCAGAAATGAATTTGAACAAGATGCCATAGAGTAGGACTGAACTCAGAACCACATGGTTGGGAAACAAACTTCTTAACCCCACAGCAATATCTCCAATAACAAATAACTCCAGTAAAACATTAGAAGCATTTTCAAATATGAAGATATTCTTTCGGTTTGCTTTCTTCTCAAGAGTAGCAAGTGTGTCTTAATGCCTGCAACATTTCTCAACAACAAAAGGTCGTTCTTTCCAAGGGCCAAAGGTCGTTCTGCAAGTAATTCCTGGTTCCTCAATGTGGAGTAGTTCTATATTTTTCAGTTTCGTAAACAAAGGGAATAAGATGATGGTAGGTGGTTAAGCAAGAAGCTCAACCACAATCCCTGCAACATAGGGGTCGTCTTTTATTGATCAGGAACCTTGGAAGGGATTAATTAAACCATCTGACACCAAACCACTTCAGACTGTCCCCTGGTTCTATGATACAAACTTCATATTTCAAAGTAAAATTCCATGTTAATTTATGATTTATAATTACCAGCTTAATTAAGACAGTTATTTTACTAAAATTCTTCATCATTTTAAAAACTGATTGAAATAAAAACAGTCTCCGTCAACAGGAATATGGTAAGAAAAGGGTTATCAGACACTGGTGGGAGTGTGGAATTGTCCAGCAGCACAAAAGCTTAGTCTTTTGTAAACAGATGTTGGCAACAAAGAAAAGATATAAACAAAAAAACAACAATATAAAATGAAAATTGAAAAATCATGAATTATGAACCTGGCAGCCAGTGGCTCCGATGATTTCCTGTTGGATAGATTTTAGGTCTCGTACGGCACGCACCACGCCAGACTTCTCATCTCGATAAATAGTTTTGGGGTTGATCTTATTTTTCAATTTACTTTTGTCATCACTGAATATCTGGAAGAAGAAAATGACAAGGAAAAATCTAATAAAACAAAAATGATTTAGCAAGAATATTACCATGGCAACGGATTTCTGGAAACTTCTACTCAAATTCCTTTCACTAATTAGATATTGTATACTGAAATTATTCCAGCTTGTCACATTGTGTCATTGCAAAGAGCCATGTTTGCTTGTCAGACTAAAGCATCTAATTTGGATGAACGAAAGCCAGAGAAATCCTTTGGTGTAACAGCATCACAACTGTCTGCGGAACAAGAGTCCGAGTCCTACATGTGGCTTTTTGCCTTTGCTTTTTTTTTTTCCTGTCCAAGGGATTTTTAATCTTACATTATGAGTGATTATTGGGATACAACATTTATCCAAAGTCATTTACATAAAAGTCTATCACCCCCCTCACTGTTTTAACGTCCACTCTTCCATGCTCTCTCTCTCTCATGGGCCCAACAGAATTTGTTGAGGAAAATTCTCTGCAACAGGATTCCCTTTCTGTCGTCAACCCTCATTTGTTCAGCAAAAAAGTTATTTTCTCTTTGGACAGATTTGTTTTCTTGCAAGACAGGAAATGACACTGCTTATATGACAGTGATACTCGTCTACGACTGCTACACAATGTTAAAACATGGAAACACAAACATACACACGTGTGTGTGTGTGTGTGGAAACAGATAAGGGTTGTCAAGAGGAATGTACTGCAGGCGTAACAATGTGTGGAAACAACTGTAGCAATATGAAATAAAGAATGTTGTTCAATCCGTGTTCTCCAATTCATCTCTCTGTATAATCTTTATTTACATATATAAACATCATCATCAACAACATGATTATAGTGTCACTTTTCCATGCTTGCATGGGTTGGACAGGAGTTCATTGAGACAGATTTTCTACAGTTGGATGCCTTCCTGTTGCCAACCATTATCCGTTTCCAAGTCAGGTAATATTTCTTCATGGCCAGACACATTTTTGTAGAATAGTGGAGATGAATGACACCGCTAGTATAACAGTGACACTCACTTCCATCCATCATGCAATATCAAGACAAAGAGATAGAAACATAGACTCATAGACACACACAAATAAGACAAAGTGGTGCCACCTGGGTATCAAATATTTCTCTGTTTATATTTAATATATTTACGTTTAAATCGTTGGGAAATGAAGGGCAATAACTCTGGACTAACAAATGCGATGTTTGAGTAGACGAGAAAAGGTTGGTGTTTAGCTTCAAATATCACTTTTCTTTCAACGCTGAATATATTGAAAGCAGGCAATGAAAGGTTAATTAGAAAATTAATGAAAATTATGTTCAACAGAACATTGACCAAAGAAACATTGCAGTAAATGCAAAAAGGAAATAAATCCTAACAGACAGCAAGGTTTATAAATCCATCGTTTGAAGCTTTGGAGGTTCCCAGAAGAGTTCAAACATTTGTTTGACAGTAACAAAGACTCTTGTTACACCAACGTCCATTTTCAACCCCAACCCCCTCCCCTTGTAATGCCATTTGATCATTACACAAACCCGCCGCATTGTAGAATGGCCAGGACATCTGGGTAATGTCCGAGGGGATCCCTATCAACAGCCACATCATCTTGTCTCTTTTCTAGCTTGTGACCAATATTCCTCGCCAACAAAGCATGATTTAGAGACCAATCCAAATTCATTGGACTCCAGTTGGGGCTGCTCCAAACAAGGAGACTCAATAAAAACTTGAAAATGGATTTGCTGAACCAGGCAGAGTTGAGAAGCTTGCTTTCCAACCATGGGATTTTGAGTTCAGTCCCATTACAAGGCACTTTCAGCAAGTGCCTTCTACTACAGCTCCAGCATGACCAAAGCCTTGTGAGTGGATTTGACAAACAATTACTAAAAGAAGGCCATCATGTGTGTGTGTGTGTGTACACCCTCTTCTTCTTGTTGTGTGATGATCGTAAACAACTGTCCCCGTCATGCAAGGGATGTTCGTTTCCAGTCTTCCAAGAAAAACATGTCTGACTAAGGGGAAATATTACTTTGCTTAGAAACATGTGAGGGTTGTTGACAGGAAGAGCATCCAGCCATAGAAAACCTGCCTCAACAAATTCCATCTGATCCATGCAAGCATGGAAAAGTGGATGTTTAAATCATTATAACATCAGGTCTATATTTGAGCTGATGTACGACCTCAGCACAACACAAAGTCCGCAACTATTTACTGAGATACCAATTTACATACACAAGCTTAATAGTGACAAAGTTATTTTGGTAAAGTTTTCATTATTTTCAAAATTAATTTAAACAAACACTCGTGTATTTCAACAGAAATTTGGTCATGAAGGAATTAAATTGAAATCCAGTTTTTAAGCGGAATTCTTGATTATAAAAATCTTATTTTTATGAATCAACAATAGCTAACAAGAAGTGCAAATTGCAAATGAGCCAAGCAGCCATGGCTGGAGAGGATATGAAGAATATTGGATGATATACAGAGTTGAGATATATATATAATATAGAAGTGACACAGGTGTAATATTTGATGGGAAAGAGATGGAACTCGTGTGTGTTTGTAGTAGAAGATACCTTTGATGGGGGAGGCTAAGAGAAGAAGACATGGAGAGAAATGGTGAAGATCTTGACATGTTTGGCCTCATACCAAATAGCCTCCAACACTTCCATATCCTCAAAACCACACAGACACATTTATTTCAGTTGGCAACAGAAACGCAAATTGAAGTCTCCCTTAATAAGAAATTAATGTTTATTGACAACAGAATTAACTAAATTTATCCTTTTAAAAAAAAAAAATAAAATGCGAAAAAAACTTGTATATCGCTCAACCCATGCCAAAGTTGTTTCGCCCGAATGGTCAAGCACACACACAATCCAACAATTACAATAATAGAGACGTCCGTCAATCCAACCCATCACTTGTTTAGACATACCAATTAAGCAATCAAATTAATTATAGTGCAAACTAATTAGTGGTGTCTGTTCATCCACACTGACACCAAACACCTCAAACACAAAACGGAAAAGTAAAAGCAGATCTGTTGAACTTTGGCCTACAAAATCTATGGCATCTTCTAACCTATACTGACAAAGGCACTGGAACATGAAAGACATACATATATACATCACACACACACACACAGAGTAGCCTCTTTCAGTTGCAGTCTATCAAATCTTCTCATGAGGCTTTGGTTGGCTCAGGAATAAAGGAGAAGACTTCTGCTCAAGGTGCCATGCAGTAGGATCGAACTTAAAGGCAATGGTTGGGAAGCAAACTTCTTAACCACACAGCCATGTCTCCGCCTATATTCAAGATAAAAATACATCCTGTACGTTTGAATTGTTTCCAAGGCTGTTTGTGTGAGAGAGAGAGAGGTTGGGTGGAGGTGGAGGAGAATGAGATTCGAGTGGTGGCCTACCTTTAGCCTGATGTTGGCAGGTGATTCAGTATTGTCATGGAGCCAGCGCAAACTTGAATAGTGGTCGCCATTATGGTAAGCAATGTGAAGCTGTGCTGCTGTGACATCTTTAGAACCTTGTATCTGGAAATTTAAACAAGTTTACACATTATGTAGATATGTACAAACATACACTATTCAAATATACATATATATATATATATATATATATATATATATATATATACATACACACACGATGTGTAAGAATACAGACAGATTTAGTGTTCAGACCAGATCAAATATTTAAAATCTAACATCAAACGATGGCAGATGGGATCCAAGCAGACAAGAATTGGTTGTATGTAATGTAGTGGTCAAGTTGATAAAATTGTAACTAAATAAAAGACGGACAGGAGGTCGTTAAATCAAAGCATTTATAAATTAGTTATACACAACTGACCATAAATTAAATTAAGCAGAGAAAACAGGAAGCAAAAGTTCACATCCTTCATAGATAAGTAGATATCCAGAAACTTAATACTTTACAGCTGTTTCTGAGATGTGGTGATCAGTAAGTGCAACAATGTGTATTGTGTGTACATATATATGAAATAAATTGGTGTTAGTGAATATATTTTCTTTATTACTTTTGAAATTAATTGAAATAAAGTGTATTTCAATAAATTCGGTTAATGAGCAAATGGCCAGGTTGACAAACTTTAATACAGTCAACATATTGTAATATTAGAAAGCTCAAACCTTGTCTCACTTCTGCCTGGCCAATAACAAGTTGTACATAATCTTGTATCATGTATTTTGTTAGATTTTGTTTTGTTTTGTTTTGTTTTACATGCAAAGGGTGAGGACAAGAACTTCCACCTTAAAAAATACAGGTCCAAGAATTTCTGATAAAAAAATGTAACTAAAACTTACTAGCAAAAAAGGAGAATTTAACTGATGAATGACTATATGTACTTGATGAAGGCGGCCAAAAGCAGCAATCGCATCGTTACCCGCATAGGTCCCAGGTTTTTTCAGATTGTACACTGTAAAGGAAAGAGAAATAGAGAAATAACAACAACAACAACAATAATAATCCTTTCTACTATAAGCACAAGGCTCAAAATTTGGGGGAAAGGGGCTAGTTGATAATAGCAAGCCCAGTGCTTGATATTTCATTGACCCCGAAAGGATGAAAGGCAAAGATGACTTCACCAGAATTTGAACTCAGTACATGAAGATGGATGACATGCCACTAAGCGTTTTGTCTGGCAAGCTAAACATCTTGCCAGTTCGATGCCTTATCAATAATAACAACAATAATAATAATAATAATAAAAAACATTCAGACAAATACATAACAAAAACACCAGGATTTAGAAGTATATATAACATAGAGAAAATAGCACTACTAGGCACTGCACACCTCCTACATGAAACACTTTCAATATGATGGAAATAAGAGCACCACAACAAACCACAGCCCATACCTGAGGCACACAGAGCTGCGCTCGGTGGTGCAAGGAAAAAAATTAAAATAAAACTACTGAATAACAATAATTATTATTATTATTATTTTCCAATTGATTTGCATTTTATTTCATCTTAGTAGTAGTAGTAGTAGTAGTAGTAGTAGTAGTAGTAGTAGTAGTAGTAGTAGTAGTTGTTGTTGTCATCGTCATCCTATCTGCTTCAGGCATAAGTATTTGAATGGTTCTTATTTTACTGACTCCAAAAGAATGGAAAGCAAAATTATTTCAACAAATTTGGAATCAGAGTGTGAAGAACTGCAACAAATATTGCAAAATATCTTTTCCAACATTCTAAAGATTTTGTCAGTTCACTAACCCAATCATCATCATCATCATCATCATCGTTTAACGTCCGCTTTCCGCGCTAGCACGGGTTGGACGGTTCGACTGGGTCTGGGAAGCCAGGGGCCGCTCCAGGCTCCAGTCTGAATCTGGCAGAGTTTCTACGGCTGGATGCCCTTCCTAACGCCAACCACTCCGTGAGTGGATTGGGTGCTTTTTACGTGCCACCTGCACAGGGGCCGGAGGGTCCGGCATCGTCACGACGATAATAATAATTCCATGTGTGTGTGTGTGTGTATATATTATATATATATATATATAATCCACACACTGACAGAAATATATGTACCTGTGCGGCATAGTCCACATTAAATATGGACCTATTAAATATAAGAAATTTCTTGATGACTCTGTGCTAGCAAAAACTATAAAAAGACACAGAACACTGTTCCAGTATGACTCATCTAACTCATGCTAGCAGGGGAAAAGCAGACATGAAAACAATGATGACAATGTCTTGGAATTGCTTTGTGGTTTGGGACCCATTAAGAGGAGCTGATAGGTTTATCCAGCAGGTAAATCTAAATCTCTCCAGAATCAAAGAAAATGAATTAGTTTAAATAATTATGGAAGCAGTTCTCAGTGACAGAGCATGTCTCAGAATTTGCCAAACTGTGAGCCTTAGAAATTCACTGGGACCTATCTGTCTCCATACAGGGCACTGACAGAAAGTCTGTCTGAAGGAACCTACGACTTTCTCAAGTCATACACTTGATGGGATCCGAGTTCAACATAAGTCCAAGCAACACTTAATTATACAGTGCTCCCACTGTTTACAGCAATAACATTTAAAACCATGTTGTGAACGATAATGTGTAGTGAACCAATTTTAGAGTTAAATGCCTGGACCACCAGCACCAAACACAGCAATGAGACATGCTGTTATTTTAGGACCATGCTTATTAAGTCTGACACAGGAGATGATTAGAGAAGAGGGTCGTGGTCAGAGAGGCTCAATGAAAATAACTTACAATAATGTTCAAACTGTATGTTGTCTTCGACGAATGGTGCAAAGTCTTTCTTGTTTTTTAACATGTATTCAACAACTTTTAACCGATGACAATAATGGTTGCGGCCGTGTCCCTCGAGTTGGTCACCAAGAGCACGGAACAAACAGTTTCTGCAACAACAAGGAAAGAGATATACATATATATATATATATATATATATATATAGTACACAAACACACGTATATAATTATATAGGCATACACGCATAGAAAGACAAATAGAAGAAATTCATAAATCACAAATATAAACAGTTGCAAAAATAATTTTTAAAACAATCTACAGCCATGGCTGAGTGGTAAGAAGTTTGCTTCCCAACCACATGGTTCCAGGTTCAGTCCCACTGCATGGCACTTTTAGTGAATGTCTCCTATTATAGACCCAGGCCAACCAAAACCTTGTGAGTGAATTTGGTAGACAGAAACTGAAAGAAGCCTCTGTGTGTGTGTGTGTGTGTGAGAGAGAGAGAGAGCTTATTTCCAGTCACTGGTGTCTGTTTGTTTATGTCCCCAAAACATAATAGTTCAGCAAAAAGAGAAGGAGAGCATAAATACTACACTTAAAAAGATAAGCACTGAAGTCAATTTGTTTAAATGAACCTTTCAATGTGGTGCCCCAGCATGGCCACAGTCCAATGACTGAAACAGGTAAGAAGTAATGAATACAAACACACATCACACACACACACATAAACTAATGCACACAAACATTTGTTCATACAGTCACACATACACACACACCATATATACATAGACATACACACACATCACATATACAGACATACACACACAGACACACACATCACATATACATAGCTTTACACACACACACACATGCATTGGGATGAACACTGGCAATTGTGTTTTGCTTGTGCTTTCTCAACGTTACCTTCCTAATGGTAACCAGTGGAATGTGAACGAGGAGAGGAACCTGTTTGTCAGTCAGATGGACTGACATAATCAGAGTTATGTCCCTTGTCTAAACAGTCATTTGTCTAAAAGAGTTAAATAAATATTGATTCCTCTCGGCTTGTGTCACATTTCCTCTCGCAACTTCCATCGGAATCTTCCTCCCTGGCTTTGCTGATCCAGCAAGATTAACTGACAGCTTCCCAGTTGATTATTGACAATGATTTATTGATTGATCAGTGGAATTTAGCAATATCACACACACACACACACACAGAGTGATCAATAAAGCTAGCATTTGGTATATTTAGGATGTAATACAAGTGAAGGAAGGTGGGAGAGGGGGACAGAGAGGGAAGAGGGAAAGGGTGGAAGAAGGGGAAGGGGTAGAGAAGTGAACATGAAAAAAGTTGACAGACAGACAAAGAGAACGGTTGACATGAGAAGTCGTCAAAACTATCTGATCAATAATATTTCATCAATCACACAATGGAACCTGCATCTCTCTCGCTCCCCACCCCCCAATGTACACTGGTTACAATTTTCTGCCTCATTCCCTACAAAAACAAGAAACAAGAAACACTTCTGTTATAATAAATAGGTGTCTTTAGACCCCAACACAAACTGATGTCAATAAGGGAGTGACTAAATTGTTATTTAAGTTGTAGGATATAGCAGCCAATTGACCCTCAATTAATTAGATCTTTTTTCAAATCTTACATTACTGGGCCTCCTTTCTGAAGCCAGTAGAAAGAACTGTTGTAGTAGCAGTGGTGGTGGTGATGGTGGTGGTGGTAGCAGTAGTGGTAGCAGCAGTAGCAGCAGTTGCTGGTGGTGACAGTGAGAATCCCCAGCTGACTGCTTGAGTAAGCAAGTTTCTACTCTGGACCAACCAAATAACTCAGCACAATGGATGACTCTACAATTAGAAAATTACTATTTTTAAATCTCACAACGAGAGATATTCAGCAACGGTACTTTGTAGTAAAGATTGTTTGCTAACATAACATGGCAGCCCTGGTTTAGGATGAATGTTACTGTAATTTAGCCCCAGGAGACATTGTCTCCAGCTGGCTGAACAGCACAATCTGTGTCCTTATATAAATCCTAAACCAGGACTGCCATGTTATGTTGGCAAACAACCTTTCCTATGACTATACAATTGTCAGACAGTCAGCCTATTCGGTTAACCTTTCCCATACTAATTAATTGTCCCTCGTTCTAGGATACAAACTTTCAGTTCCAAAGTGATCTGCATTAAAATTTTCCCCCAAAAAATATTCAAGTAATTTACATTCCAATCACTTGTTTAATTCTGACAAAATTATTTTAGTAAATTCTTCATTATTTTGAAAAATTAACTGAAATAAATGCTCAGGAATTTCAACAGAAATATGGGTCAGGAAGGAGTTGAACTGAAATCCAGATTGTTCTTATGTTTATTAGTCTGCAGAAGCAAACAAGAAGAGCAAATTGAAAATGAGCTGAGCAATGCTTGGAGAGGATATGAAGAATATTAGAAGATGTATAGAGGTGAGACAGGTGTATATTTGATGGGGGAGATTAAGAGGAGAAAACATGGAGAGAAATGGTAAGGATCTTGACATGTTTGGTCTCACAGATGAGATAATTCAGGACTGAGATGAACTGGTGACTTGCTGTAAGAGAGAACCTACCTGATGCATGGCAGCACAGCAAAATGGACATTTGAACTGAGAACATAAGGACAGGTGAAATGCATTTTACCTGCTATCCAAACAATTCTGCCGGCTCAGCACTTTAATAGAAAAGATGGACTCTTCCATCGCAGGGTTCGACTCTTGCCAGGCGACCTGCACAAATCTGTTTATGGTAATTGAATGCAAGGCACTGTACACTGTCTCACCTGACTCCATCAAATCAACATTATCTGAACAGGTGCACGATGTACCATGCAACAGGTGTTGAAGTAATCACAGAGCAATGTGAGATGAAGTAATTTGCTCAAGAACACAACACCCCAACACCCACCCACCCAGTCTAGGAAGTGACATCACAATCGCTAAATCACAAGTACAACACCCTAAGCACTAAGCCATAATAATAATAATATAATAATAATAATAATAATAATAATCCTTTCAGGCACAAGGTTTGAAATTGTGGAGAGGGGGCTAATTGATTCCATCAACCCCAGTGTTTCATTGGTACTTAATTTATCAACCCCGAAATGAGGAGAGGCATAGTCAACCACAGAGCAATTTGAACTTAGAACATAGCGATGGGTATAATATCGCTAAGCATTTTGTCTGCCTTGCTAACGATTCTACCAGCTCACCACCTTAATAATAATAATGTCGGACTATCAACAATTATAAAAGCAAAATAATGAAAACAAGCCCTAACACCAAATGCAGAATGAGCAACCAGCACCATGAGACAACTGACCACATCATCTCGGGCAGTCCAGTCCTTGCCAAGTCTGAATGTTTATACAGAGACGACCAAGTAAGTAGATATATCCACTGAACAACATGCCGACACTACAACATAAAAACGGACAATAAATGGTATAAACTTGTGCCAAACAAGGTACAAGACAATAACTATGCCATAATCATCTGGCATCTACCTATTTGAACTGACAAAGAAATAAAAACTAATAATAAGGATTGGAAAAACAACACCTGCTTACTGACAGACATTGCAGTCCATTCTGACCAAAATATTGTCCAAAAAGAAGTGGGGAAATTGTCAAATTGTCAAAGTACAAAATCCTTGAAATTAAAGAATTCAAGATGTACAGCATGAAGATGAAAACAATACAGTAATAATTGGAGCATTCGGCATGATAAAAAGACATAGGAACAAAAACGTTGAAGCTATACCTGGATCCTCAACACTACATGCTATTCAAAAAATAGCCCTGCTAGGAACTGCCCACATCCTAGGCAAGACACTACCAATTCAATAATACAACCCAAACAAAACAATCCACAAAAACAAGACACACTATACAGCAAATATCCAATGAAATAAACTGCCACCAGCAGGCTAGATAACTAATGCATTACACACTCAACACATAATACAAACATGAATTCAACAAAAGGCTGCACCACATCTCAAAAAAAAAAAAAAAACAAGAAAAGAAACTAACGCAGTAAAATACCAGGTAGAGTTTGCACATTCCCAACAACAAAAAGAACACACAATGCTGCACAAAGGTGCAGCAGAAATTTGCTTGAAACTAGCTAATGTTGAATGATAATAATAATAATAATAATAATAATAATAATAATAATAATCATATTCTGGTATGTAAAGCAGGAAGAAGGAGAAGAGATGTGACAGAGATAAGCCAAGAAAAGAATGATGATAATAATGATGATGATGATGATGATAAAGGATCAAAGAGAAAGAAGAAGAGAAATTGAACAACTACGATGATTTGAAGTGGGAAATAGGAAGGTTGAGGTCAATGAGGAGAGTAGACATGATACCAGTAGTAATTGGTGCAGTTGGAAGTATCAGCACTCAACTATCAGTATGACTGAAAAAGATTGGTACAAGTTTGAAGGTAGAACACCTAGAAAAATAAGCATTCCTTGGAACTGCAAGAATTCTTGGCAGGGTTCTTGAAGCATGTCTAGTAAACAAGTGTCACCTTAGTCTGCCGGCTGTGGACAGCTGACACTTTCCATCATATCCACCAAAATAAGCTGAGAGTCTTCATCACATAATAATAATGATGATAAATTCTTCCTGAAAAAGGCACAAGGTCTGAAACTTGGGGGACGGGGATAATCGACCCCAGTATTTGACTGGTACTTATTTTATCAACCCTGAAAGGATGAAAGGCAAAGTGCTCTTGGCAGAATTTGAACTCAGAATTCAATGCTGGAAGAAATGCTGCCAAGCTTTTTGTCCAGCATGCTAATGATTCTGCCAGCTCCCTGTCTTTAACTGTTTCACGTTTTGGCACAAGGCCAGCAGTTTTGGGAACAGAGAATTAGTTGATCTCATTGATCCCTGTACATTGATCCCTGCTATTTTAATTTATTGACTCCAGAAGGATGAAAGGCAAAATGGATTCTGATAAGATTTGGGTCAAAACATAAAGAACCAGAAGAAAGGCTATGAAGCATTTTGTTTGACGCACCAACATCCCTTCCAGCTCACCACCTTAAATAATAATAATAATAATAATAATAATAGAAAACATTGTCGTGTTGAAAACACCCGATTCTCTTAAAATGTAAAAGTGAAAAATAAATTGAAGAGAATGTTAGTTATTGGAATCTGGTCTCTTCAAATGTGAAAACTGGAAGGAAAGACCAAGGACAGCTTCCAGTCCCTATGCTCAAGGAGAATACTCGACATCAAGTGGCTGTGAAAAGTCCGAAATTATACAATTGACAAACGGACAGAATAAGATGCAGACACTGGAACTGGATCAGACACATTCTCTGACAATATGGAGAAAGTGAGTGTCATGGTGGCACTGAAGTGACAACAGCCTGAGGGGTAAAGATCCACAGGGCACCGTAAAACCAGACATGGTGGAAGAGCATTGAGAAGAGATGAAAAGGGTGGAGAAGAAGAGATGAGGAGACCAGAAGAGTGGTAGGAAACAAAGCTGGTTGGAGAGATCAAGTTGTGACATTATGTGCCTCGTGGCACACACAGACAACTGACTGACTAACCATAAATAACACACTTAGTGAAATGTCAAACTTACTCTTACTTGAAGTCTCTTTCTGAGACTTGGAACAGCTTAGATAAAATAAAGCAACAACACTGTAGATGATGATGATAATGATAATAATAATAATAATAATAATAATAATAATAATAATAATAATAATAATAATAATAATTTCATTTCTTTGCCACAAGGGCGAAGGATGAGGGGGATAATACAGAGATAGAGTTAAAGTGTGTGTGTGTGGGGGGGGGTTACATATAATAATGAAATGGTAAAAAAAACTTTTATTTAAGTTTACACTGGAAAAGGGACATAGGCATAGAAAGGTAAAAAAAACAAAAAAAGATTTTTTTTATATTGCTGTCAAGACCATAATAATAATAATAATAATAATAATGGTGAAGACAACACTTGAAGATGATGATGATGATGATGATGTCATTGACTGCCTTAATATGCATGAATGAAGACCAGCAATTGAAGTAACATTTTGGAAAAGAAACATAAATATAAAAAAAAAAGGGAAAAAAACAATAAAGCAATAAAAAAAAACAGTCCCCAGAAATTAAGTGTTAAGTAATCGAGTTGTCAATCAGAAAAGAAAAAAGCCTTTCCAAATATAGAAATGAATGAGTAAGAAGGGTGGAATGGTGAGGGTGGGGGTGGGAGGTGAAGTGGTATGTAAACGGAGGGAGGGGGAAGGAGGAGGAGGAGGAGGAGGAGGAGGAGGTAGTTTGTTTCTAATCAGTTTGGAATTCCTCATACATTCATGGAACAGTAGAGAAGAGCCACCGGTAATTTGGAGGAGAGAAAAGCTTGAGATTCCAACAAGGTTTTACTACTTCACCCCCCACACCCACCCCACTGTCTCTCTCTCTCCCACTTTCTCTTTCTTTCTCCCCCCTCCCTCTCTGTATCTCCCTTACAATAACAAAACCTAACAACGACGTCCAGCTGTTTCCACGGAAACAGGCCCAAGGAAGCAGGTATGCCAAGGCCGAAAGAATTGAAGTGTCTCAGAGTGGGGAAACTTTTAGCAGACCAAGAATTTGGTAAATGGGTGGAGAGAGAGAGAGAGAGAGAGAGTCCACAAGTGGACAGTGTTGTTGAGCAAAACCAAGTCCAGAATACTGGTTCATTACACCATGACTACCTGTAAGACTGTAATTAATAAATTAATTAGAAATGTATTAACTCCACAACATCAATTTGCTTTTAACAAAGTGCCAGTGGCATGAAAAGGGCACCCAGTATGCACTGTACTGTGGCTGGCATTACGAAGGGCACTTAGCCATAGAAACCGTGCCAGAGCTGACACTGGAACTTGTGTGGTCAGCTTGCCAGGTATTGTCCAACAATCCAAACCATGCTAGCCTGAAAACAGGCATTAAACAATGATGACAGCATTGTATAAAAGTATTCAGCATTTGTGGTGATCTAACACTGCCACTGAAGGTTTTAGTTCTTTCAGTAACAGAATGAGAATTATACTAAGAATGACCGAGTTCCTTTGGAAAAGGACGATAGACACCAAGTCACAAATGAAACTGTGAGCTGAATGACTTCCCCCACCCCGACCCATCTAGGTGAACAGATTTGTCCAACCTGTGTCAGGATGAGTTGTAGATCGAAGACAGTGACAGAACCAATCGTCTTTCAGGTTAACAACACAAACATTTATTGGATCAACTTTAATTCTCACAATGAAGTTAAACTATCCAAAGACAATAGAGTAGGATAAAGATCCTTCCTGGGCCATTCAGACTCAAAGGGCCCATTTCCCAGTTTCTGTTGCACACCCACCCTTCCTTGATGGAACACTGATCTGTTGCAGGATGACTCATTTTTGCCGGCTGAGTGAACTGGAGCAACATGAAACGAAGTGTTTTGCTCAAGAACACAACGCGTTGCCCAGTTCAGGGATTGAAACCACAATCTTACAATCACAAGTCCAACACCCAAACCACTAAGCCATGCGCCTCCACCCAACACATAATACCAGTCCGACAACCCTCCCAAATATTATGCAATTAGTCAATACACTTTACTCAGTTCATCGACAGCTGTCAGTAGAAGTAAGTAGCAATTTACCCAGAAACAACACCTGCCAAACATTACATGCAGCTGGCGGGGGCGGGGGGGGGGGGCAGGATTTAGTATTAGTTTTATTCCATGACATCAGAGATAATCCTCAGCTTTATTAAGCCCTGGCAAGCTTAAAAGACATTTTTAGATTCTCGCTGATAAACTTTTAAAAAAATCAGTGTTAACGAAGAAGGGTTGAGATTAAATGGCAAAGAATGGTGGACGGAAATAAATTATGAAAAGGTTAAAAACAGGTTAAAAATAAGGAAGAAAAATAAAACAGGACAGCAACTACAACTGTAGCCTCAGTACTACCACCACCACTACAACATTCACAAGTGTAGATTTAACAAAGATACTGCATTTGAAGAAGAGAAACAACAATATATTTGACCCAATCATGGATTATGTCAGTCCCGCCTGGCTCCCTGGTTTTCGCCAAAACTGACCACTACAAAAGTACATAAAATCAAAGGCAGAACAAAGACCACACCCACAGACCAATTAAATAATGAAACAATAAATAGTCTTTACTACTCTAGGCACAAGGCCCAAAATTTTGGGAGAGGGGAGCAGTCGGTTAGATTGACCCCAGTATGCAACTGGTACTTAATTTATCAACCCCAAAAGGATGAAAGGCAAAGTTGACCTCAGCGAAATTTGAACTCAGAACGTAAAGACAAAGGAAATACCTATTTCTTTACTGCTCACAAGGGGCTACACACAGAGGGGACAAACAAGGACAGACATAGGTATTAAGTCAATTATATCGACCCCAGTGCATAACTAGTCCTTAATTTATCGACCCCGAAAGGATGAAAGGCAAAGTCGACCTCGGCGGAGTTTGAACTCAGAACGTAAAGACAAACGAAATACCTATTTCTTTACTACCCACAAGGGGCTAAACACAGAGAGGACAGACAAACGGATTAAGTCGATTACATCGACCCCAGTGCATAACTGGTACTTAGTTTATCGACCCCGAAAGGATGAAAGGAAAAGTCGACTCAGCAGAATTTGAACTCAGAACGTAATGGCAGGCAAAATACGGCTACGCATTTCGCCCGGTGTGCTAACGTTTCTGCCAGCTCGCTGCCTTAAGAAAAACGATTCTGCCAGCCTTGAAACAAAAATAGTCTAAAATATTAATGGCTGTCATGTGAGGGTTCCAAGCTTGTTACTCACAGGCCCTTGTGTCATATGAAAGGGGGTGAAAAAAATCCCTTCCAAATATATACAGCCACATAAATAACTGCCCCAGAACACAACTAAAATTCCAAATTCCAATTAAATACAAAATGAATAAAAAAAGAAAAACACAAAGATGGAAATAGTTGCAACATTAGGTAGAGTCATGGCTGTGTGGTGAAGAAGTTTGCTTCCCAGTCATGTTGTCTTGGGTTCAATCCCATTGCAAGACACCTTGGACAAGTGTCCTCTATTAGAGCCTCAGAGCAACCAAACTCTTGGGAGTGGATTTGGTAGAAGGAAACTGAAAGAAAATCATTGTATGTGTGTGTGTGTGTGTGTGTGTGTGTATACATACATACATACATACATACATACATACATACATACATACATACATACATATATCAATTCAAATACACAACTGAAAAAGCTACTAATAGTAGGTATATTTACACACACACACACACGCATAGGTATGTATGTATACATATGTGTGTGTGTGTGTGTGTGTGTGTGTGTGTCTCCTTGTCTAGACATTATGTGATTGTTGTAAACAAGCATCCCTGTCATAGCAGTGGTGTTGCTTGCTTCCAGTGTTGCATGAGGAACATGCCTGGCCATGGAGAGAAATCCTACCTTGTTTGGAACAGGGTTAGGGTTGGCAACATTAAGGGTATCCACCTCAGTAAGCTCTGTCTGACCCAAGCAAGGAGGGGGACATGGGTGTGAAATGATGATGATGATGATGACTAATAGCTTCGAAGGGGCTAATTAGGCAATCAATTACAGAAGTATTACATTCTGACCGAGTTCACTTTGCTCCCCTCCCCCTCACTAAAATGCGGGTGGACAGAAATAGATTGGACAGTTAAGGTGCAGAGAATGCAAGACGTCAACACCATTATGCTGCACCTTACGATTCCACGCTGCACATTTGGTGTGAGTTGTCTGAAGCTTAGCAAAGCGGAGACACAACAGGAATAGAAACCGATGAGTCGAGTGGAGTTGGTCGTTTCAATGCTTCAGTGCCATGGGTTCTGGTTGATAAGAAATTGACCCAGGGGCAACACAACCATAACAACTCCACTACCACCACCACCACCACCACCACAGCCATTCTAACCATCAGAGTTTTATATTAGGTTGTTTTTAATTCTTATTTTATTTTAATATTTATTTATTTATTTAATTATCAGCTTATAACACCACAGAAAACAAAACAAAACCCAAATCAAAATTTTTATAAAAATCCAAGTAAAAACAGCTACAACCCCCCCCCCCCAAAAAAAAACAATTGCTTTCATCACTTTCTAATATCATCAGTGCTGATAAAGTAGCTTAATGCTTAACGAGAACTAATCAATAGGTTGGTACAAATTAAACAGAGGATTAGGCTGCTGTCGTTTCTTAAAGCTTCCTGGTGTTGTCAGCAGATTGACCTGATGTCGATAGGAAACAATTCCAGCATCTCTTGAAAAAAATTGATGAAGGAAAACTTTTCTCTTTCTCAGAACCTGGCAGAAAGGAGGACTTGAACCCAGGACGACAAATTGATGAATCAACTGTTATTGTTGTTCTCCAGTTTGTTTTATGTTCGATCTTTCAGAGAGAAAAATAGACGGAGAAGTTGGTGGAGGGGACGGCTTCATTAAAATCACTTCTAACTGCTTATTGTAGCACCTGAACTAACAAGATATTTATTTACCTGGCAATACAGGTATGGTTATGTGGTTAAGAAGTTTGCTTCCCAACCACATGGTTTTGGGTTCAGTCCCACAATGTGGAAGCTTGCTTGGCGGGGAAGGGAATTCTCTGGATGATATTTACCCCCACTCTCATACAGATATGGTAATATCTATCTAGCTGTGTGTGTGTGCGTGTGCGCGTGCGTGCGTGTGTGTGGAGGTGCATGGCTTAGTGGTTACGGTGTTGCACTCCTGATCGCAAGTGGGTTCGATTCCCAGACTGGAAATTCATTTTCCACGTTGCTCTGCAATCATTTTGTCACCTGTCATGTGCCACACGGTGCACCTGTACAGGTAATGTCAATTTGATAGAGGGAGTGAGCTCATGTGAACACAATTGCCGAACCCTCATACGTCGTCTAAAAATGGGAGAGTCCGTGACATACATATTGTGAATGAAAAGATTTTTCTCACGCTTTTTGATGGTGTACACACTGGCCAGGGGCGCGAGGTGGGGAGCAGTAGGGACAGTTTGCACCAGGCGGCACATTTAAGTCCGCTGTAGGCAAAATGTGTTTTATGTGGGTGGCAAACAGAAGGGCCGCCCCGGGTGGCACACACTCTAGCTACACTGGTGGGTGTACATTAGGTATGGAGTTTAATACATTCGTGTTGCCTTGATTCTTTCATTACAATCTTTTTAACAAAACATAATTCAGATTCATCGTCAATATTAATTACGATTATGTAAACATAATTACATGGGATCCATTTTGTCAGGCAAAAGTGAAAGGTAAACCAACCCACTTGGGTCCCTAAACCCGCTTTAATTTGATTTTACGTATGAATATGCGAAATTAGATTGGAATCTGGTGCAGGTCCCAAGCTTAGCAGTTCAGTTAAACTGTCCAACCCATGCCAGCATGCAAAACAAACACTAAATGATGATGATGATGATGTGTGTGTGTGTGTGTAATAATTTTTCAGAAATGTAGATCTCGAAGCAGATAAAGCTATTAATAAAAGCTGCGCTTGCGAAGGCCTGTTAAGTGAAGTCGTTGTTGTGGCCGATGACAGCACTGCCTGATTGGCACCCGTGCTGGTGGCATGTAAAAAAGCACCATTTGAGCGTGGTCAATGCCAGTGCCACCTGACTGGCCCTCATGCCGGTGACACATAAAAAGCACCCACTACACTCTCAGAGTGGTTGGCATTAAGAAGGGCATCCAGATGTAGAAACCCTGCCAGATCAGATAGGAGCCTTGTGCAGCCTTCTGACTTGCCAGCCCTCAGTCAAACCGTCCAACCCATACCAGCATGGAAAGCAGATGTTAAACGATGATGATGATGTAAATATTGTTTAAAAAACCCTTTAAATAGAAAAAAATCAAAGGCAACAATACACACACACACACACACATATACATATATGTATATATTGTATGTTCTGACCAGCTAAGGCATCATCGGAGTGTTTGATGATGGCTTGGCTCGTCAAAACTTTGAAATCAAGTCCCTGTAATTACTGTTTTCGTTAAATGATAATTTGTTCTCTCCCAAAATTTACTGAGTTATTCTCCAGTTTAATGTAAAACTGTTTTTATTACAGCATAAAAACAAACATTAATATATGTTGTGTGTGTGTATGAATATATATAATATACATACATGACATATATATTGTTGTATTTCAGGTTGATCATTTGTTTTTTCTTCTTCTTTTTTGGCCAAATAAACACATGCACTATATAGTTTTTTTTCCTCACTCATTTATTACTGTTCTTATTTCATTATTTTAACTCCTGTCCATTGTCCGGAAATCTCTTGTCACACACCTGTGACCTCTTCAGCAACGCAAACAAATTTCCTTTTATTCTTTTACTTGTTTCAGTCATTTGACTGTAGCCATGCTGGAGCACCGCCTTTAATCGAACAAACTGACCCCGGGACTTATTCTTTGTAAGCCTAGTACTTATTCTACCAGTCTCTTTTGCCAAACTGCTAAGTTATGGGGACGCAAACACACCAGCATTGGTTGTCAAGCGATGTTGGGGGGACAAACATATACACACGCATACATACATATATATATATATATATATATATATATATACATACGACAAGCTTCTTTCAGTTTCCGTCTACCAAATCCACTCACAAGACTTTGGTCGGCCTGAAGCTATAGTAGAAGACACTTGCCTAAGGTACCACACAGTGGGACTGAACCTGGAACCATGTGGTTGGTAAGCAAGCTACTTACCACGAAGCCACTCCTGCACCTATAATATATATATATCATAACAAGATGTGAAAGTGCTGTGTTTTGGTCTTCTTGCTGCAGAGGAGAACATTGTTCCCATCAGTTGCTATCATTTCATTGTAATGGCAGCAAAATTGAGTGAAAGTGAGACTGGAGGGTGGAAGTGACAGAGAAGAGAAAAGGAGTTTTGTTGAAGCTGGTTTTGGTCGGACTGGCTCCAGACTGGCTCACATCCAACGAACCAAAATTAGACACAAATACAACCAAAGTGTTCTTTTCTGGTTTGCATCAGAAAACACAAAGCAAATGTCTACAATGGACATATTTGGATCTCGTCTACGTTGAAGGATGATGTTTGCAGGGTCCCGCAAGTTGGATGCGTGCACCCCATCCCCTTCTCCTTGCTTGCTTTGGGTTGGACATAGTTCACTGATGCACAGTTTCTATGGCAACACATTTAGAAACAAATGACGCAACTTATATGACAGGGACACTCATTTACTCCTATTCTGTGAGGTCAAGTCAAGGAGACACCCCACACCATGTATGTATGTGTGTGTATAATAATAATATGGGGGAATATTATTCCAAACTTACAGGGAAAAAATTCAATTTAGAAATACTAAATCAAATTTCACAAAATATAATATATATATATAAATTAGAAAAAAAACACCTTTTATCAATTCAAAATGAAAAATTAAATTACACCATCTAGAAAATTACATATAATAGAAAGATTTTAAAAGATTATTTACGTATATTTATTAATTAATTATTTTATTATTGTAATTATCTTTAACCTGATGAGTGGCTATATTTATAGTGAAGTGATTTTACTACTAATATTTTTACTATAATCATTTCTTAAATATAGCCACGAAACACGTGTCATTATTCTACCAAATATATACGTTTTATTTATTATTTTGCACATTACTTAATCATCGTTATATTTTTTATCTTATATTTAATCTTTCTATTATATGTAATTTTCTAGATGGTGTAATTCAATTTTTCATTTTGAATTGATAAAAGGTGTTTTTTTTTCTAATTTATATATATATATCAATTGGTGGTTACAACAGTGAGTGTCCCAGTTAATCCGATCAATGAAACAGTCTGCTCATGAAATATTAATGTGCAGGTGGCTGAGTACTCCACAGACATGCATATCCTTAATGTAGCTTTCAGAGAGATTCAGTATGTATAACTCATTTTGCCAACTGAGGGACTGGAGCAACAGGAAGTAAAGTGTCTTGCTCAAGAAAACACCATGCAGCCAGGAATCAAAGCCACAACCTCATGATTGTGAGCTGGACACGCTAACCACTAAGCCACACACACAGAGTTTCCATCAACCAAATCCACTAACAAAGCTTTGGTTGTCCTGGGGCTTTACCAAGGTGCAACACAGCTATGGTTTATGAAGCGGATGTCTGAACCAAACAGCCATGCCTGTGTCTCTGTTTGCAGACTTTATCAGGATCAAGAAATTTGTGAATGAACAAAATACAAAATGTGATTCTCTTGACTTTGGTCCAGTTTACAGGAATGACAGCCTGAGTGAAATTATTAAAACACAGTTGAAAAATCTCCCAAATTATTCAAAACAGCAGCATTTGGTTTGATTAAATGTTGATTTGATCACATCAGATCAGCATTCATTGGACTTCATTGGGTATTGATCACTTTAACCCATTAGCATTTAAACCAGCCAAAATATTCGACCATCACGTACTTTGTGTGCCCTTAACTGAGAGTCTACTGCTTTGCAAACATTAGGGTCAGGCCTCCATTTTGAGGCCCCATCACCACCAAACTCAGAGACCCCATCACCACCAAACTCAGAGACCCTGTAAAGGGTCATGGCTACTACCTTTCCTTCTGGCCAAAATTACTCTGTCTGTGGCTCCACATCAAAATCTTTCATAAACTCAATAAGTTTAGCCATACCAGCCCTTACCTCACAAAATAATAATAATAATGATCTTTTCTAATAAGGTACAGTTCAATTGGTCCTTATTTCATTGACCTCGAAAGGATGAAAGGCAAAGCTGACCTCGGCAGGATTTGAACTCTGAATGTAAAGAGCTGAAAGAAATGCCACTAAGCATTTTGACCAGTGTGATAATGATTCTGTTTGCTTACTGCCTTAAATAGTAACAATAATAATAACAAAAACAAAAATGTTTATCAGCTATTGATTTTGAAGTAACAAAAATGTATTTATTCTCACATACCAGAATTTTTATATACTCTTAAACTTTTAATTTTATTTTAATGTAAATAAAAAAATATCAGTTTGGAGCAACAGAGATCAGACAGCAATTAGAAGATGGCTACACTATATTAGTGAAATAACTTAGAGCAACTTGGAATGCTGTTAGTCAATGTATCTGAAGAATGTGCCACAGCTATAATAACTTTGCTTGAATTTACCTTCAACCATACCTATGTAATGTTTCTTTTCAATTGTCTGATTTGGCAGGGCTGAAGTAAGACCAGCTTCATAAACAACAGGTTTTTATATATTGTTGCTGGCGTTCAGGGAAAGTGTTTGTCTTCTGAAATAATCAACCTGAATTGTCGTGTTTTATGAGCCAGGTGGATACGCCAACTCACGATATAAATAAACACACCCATTCATACACACAAATGCATCAATCCACATGCGTACACATCCACACCTACATGCATAAACACACATACATACACAAACACTAGGAAATGCTTCAAGACTTTCTTTATTATACTGAGAAAGAGGAGGAGTGAGCCAGAAGAACTCTTAGAGTCTTGGATTGGGTGGATTGAGTGGAGGGGATATTGGAAGGCTCACTCTTCAAGAACTGTTATAGTAAGGAACTTTGCTATCCAAATATCTTTTCCTTAGATGAAGAATTGACAGAGGTCGTTTTGCTGATATCAGAGATAAACAAAACGGATGTGGGTGCAACAAGAGAGTTTATTAAGATATGTGATTTAATTTATATCTAATTTAATACTTTGAATTATGAGAGGGTTTGTAACTACTCTCAAAGTTCTAGATTTAGTGATGCAGCTAAGCAGTCAACAATATTTGAAATAGTAGCAACCGTAGTCCTCGGTTGTTGAGGGTGACAATGGAGTTTTTTTTTTCTAAAAGTATTTGGGGCATGATGTCTGCCCACAAAGATTTATGAATTCATAAGCAACATGAATGAAAGAGTCAGTCCACGAGACATCCACAGACCTATTCAGAAAATATGTGCACAGACTTTCAGTGTATGCAGAGACACACCTAAAGACTGGATTACAAGGAAAATAATAAATGTAATAAAAGTATTTTTCATATTGTTACACACAATAGCCATGCACAAACACAAACTCATTAATATATACATGTGTGTGTGTGTGTGTGTGTGTGTGTGTATATATATATATATATATATATGTATATATATATATTATATATATAGGTGTGTGTGTGTGTGTGAATGTATATGTTGTATATATATATATATACACACACACACACACATACAAATGTATATAGAACACACATCTCACAAACACATGATGTGAATCCCACCCAAACTAGTATAAAATATGACACAATGGAATAAGACGTATGTGGGTATTTAAGTAAATATTCTTAACTACATATTCACATAACTACATATAAGCAAATATATATATATATGTGTGTGTGTGTGTGTGTGTGTGTGCGCACATATATCAACAAGAAATACACACACACTCCTCATGAAAGGCATTTGAATGCCGTAACCATTCAACCAAGACATGACAAATACAGCAAAATATTTTCTTTTACATATTTGATAAAATATGATTTTTAAGAATGAAACTATTTCTATACACACACACACACACAAACAAGTAAACATGTATACACATAAACACACACACACACACAAACAAGTAAACATGTATACACATAAACACACACACACACACACAAACAAGTAAACATGTATACACATAAACACACACACACACACAAACAAGTAAACATGTATACACATAAACACACACACACACACACACACACTTGTATATTTACACATACATGTATTTGTATGTACACACACACATATTTGTATACACATGCACACACACTCCCACAGATATGTTGAAATACACAAACGAATATGCTGCTACATGTGTTTCTATAAATGTTGAACTGTCAAAAGTTTTGTTGGCTTTTCTTTTATTTCAAACATGTAAAAAATTTCAATAAATTAACCAGAAACGAATACTGCAAACCTAACAAAATTCCCATCATTGTTAAATGTTAGAAAAGCAGCTGAAATAAGTTCAAAGTCATTTCTTCCTACATCTTTTTAGATTGGTCATCTATTAACTCATAAATATAGTTTATATACACAACTGCTGCATTATATACAACCCTTTATATACACAACTTTCAGCAGCAGGCATTTCTGTGTGGTTAAGAAGTTAGCTTCCAGGTTCAGTCCCACTGCATGGCACCTTGGGCAAGTGTCTTCTACTATAGTCCTGGGCCAACTGGTGCCTTCTGAGTGGATATGTCTACATATCTCCATATGTACATACAAAACTCTCCACATATATCTACACACGTATATATGTCTGTGCGTGTTACTGTTTCCCTGTCTTGACAGCATTAGACAGCTGTAAACGAGTGACACCATCACACAAGTGGTGTCGTTCGTTTCCAGTCTTCTTTGCAAAACATGTTTGGCCATGAGATAAATATTTACCTTGTTTGGAAACAGGTGAAGGTTGGTGACAGAAAGAGCATCCAGCCATAGAAAACCTCATCATCATCATTTAGCGTCCGCTTTCCATACTAGCATGCGTTGGACGGTTCGACCGGGATCTGGGAAGCCAGAAGGCTGCACCAGGCTCCAATCTGATCTGGCAGTGTTTCTACAGCTTGATGCCCTTCCTAACGCCAACCACTCCGTGAGTGTAGTGGGTGCTTTTTACTTGCCACCGGCACAGGGATCACAACTACAATTTCCATTGATTTTTGATGTTGGTGTACTTGACTCAAGCACACAGTCAAAACGGTGTTTCTTAACTTGCCACCTGCACAGAAGTTAGTCCAGCGGCACTGGCAACTGCCGGGTGCCTCCATCTGACCCAAGCAGGCATAGAAAAGTCGATGTTAAACCAATGAACATGATGAACTACCTCACTACAAATTACACACACAACTGCTACACTTTGCAAAATTTCACTGTGATACACAATCAACATAACTCCATGACAAAGGTTTGTTTTTTATCAAGCAACCCAAGCAGGCATTGACCGAAATGGCTCACCAACTTTACATCAACTGCTTTAACCAGTTTACAGTGTTGATTCATTCAGTTGCCTGCACGTGGCAACGGTCTTCGTACTAAATGAGGTCAGTTCGCAATGCGAGACAACATTCAGCATATATTTATGCGAACTGCTTTAGTGCAAGTATTGTTTATTTACCTGGGCAGGTAAATACTGTGCAGGACACTCGTGCATTATTATTCCTGAATAAAATCACTCAACAACACAAGTCAAATCATCTTTATGTATTTACAATCACATGAATTTAAAAACTGACTTTGATGTGATAGGGGTCAAAACAGGGTGCCACACGCACAGTGGCATGTCACATTGTGGACCGTGGCATCTGGTTTGCTTTACATACTGTGCATCTCTTTGAAGCATTTGGTGGGGGGGAAGAGTTGTGGAAAATGTCGACATCCCTTCACCATGCAGTGAGGAGAGTCCAGCATGGGGCCACCCACGCATTCTATACTTTGGCAGGTCTGAGGCTTCGATCATTTCACAGATTCCTGAATGTCAATCCCCACCGCCCACACTGCCAAGCATCTGCTAAATGAAACTTGAGTTCATGACACACAGGTTAATTATATACAAGAACATTTTTTTGTACCGTTTCACAAATTTTCTCACCGATTTCTGTGTCATTGCCAGCTGATCTGAGCGATTGACCCCACCCGTCCCTTCATTGCATGAAACAACTACACTCGGTTTCATTATGGCATTACCGTCTGCATCTTGTTTCCCAGTTTCCTTCATACTTGTAGAATGCATTGTGGATAACATGCAAACGTTTTTCTTATTATTATGCCACACTAGAGCAGCAATAATGTTATTACTGGTGCATCACTCTGCTGTTTCTGCCCTTTCAAAGTTTAATCTCGTGACAATCGGGAGGTATGTTTTTCTTGTGTGTCCCCACAGCCCCAGTCCCACAGGCATTAGCCATCCTTGCCTGCAGCTTCAAGAAGAGGGTCTGGACTGGAAAACCAGTTGTCCGTATAAACATTGTAGCCTTTATGAAGCAAGTTTTCATTCAGCAACAACACAACATCAGATGACGTTAGAGTAGATGCTGGAAGATCCAATCTGCCCTGACCAGTGTGGATTTTGTAATTCCACGTGTACCCACAGGCTCTGCCAGTTGACTGGCATACTTTATAAACCTTGACTCCAAAGCGGGCGTGTTTGGTTGGGTTGTAATGTTTGAATCAGATCCTTCCCTTGAATTTCTTCAAACTCTCGTTCATACAAATGTCCTGTGTGTGAACATACACTGTTCTGAAATTTTCAGCCACTTTGTCAACAGTCGGACATATTCTGTGCAGCATGTCATCCCGGTTCTCCTCTGAGTTGAAATCAAACATGTAGCACCGTTTCCAGAAAGAAAGGTGTTGATGTGGCTGGATCCCAATTCCAATATGACGCCAAGGTCAGTTTCTTCACAATGCCCATCAGTATCAGCAGGGCTAGCAGAACTTTGGTTTTGTCCGCTGTGGTTGGAAACCAATCACTGCCCCACCCAGGCCTGACATGGTGGGGATGGTTTTCAGCAGAGTCATCCATTTCCTCTGCTATATTTTGGAACATTTCATCCATCCAAAACTTGTGGAAAATTTCCAATGGCAAACTTCCATGTTCAAGGTTTGCCTTAATGCCAGGCATAACAGTAAACACAGGCCATCGGATGAAATTTTCTCTCACTCACTCACATGAGATTTTGTTGTCCAGAGCCATTCACTGCTGCCCACCTGTACCTCTGATTCCCCAGAATATCATCCTTGCTATCGGAATCATCTGATTCTGAACTAGGAAAATACTCACTCTCCGAGTCATTGTCTGAACCAGAAGAAACAACTGGTGAGGTGGTGGAGGTTGGTGTAGTTTGGCACGATGGCAGCAAATTTGCCGAAACAGGACATCAAAGTTGACGGAGCTGGAGTGATAGGACACGGCGACTGTAAATTCAATGAAACAGGATGCAACGATGGAGTTGACAGAGCCAGAGTGGCAGGACCAACCTATTGGGTTGTAAATATTTATAGGAAACATCTAATCGGCCTATCAATTGGCAGGTGGACTGGTACTAACTCAGGTGACAGGTTCTAAGTCAGATAGCATATAATTACGTTGACCGATTTAAAACATTTACATTGCATGTGTAAATTTACCTCAACCGTTTTAAAAGGGTTAAAGTAATTATGTTGAGGGAGGCTATATTTTGTTGAATTCTTGGCCCTTGATATTCTTGAGCTTGCTAATAAGGGTCACATTGTAAATTTCATCTGTGAAGCTTGCTTCCATACCACAATACATCCATTGAGCTTCATAGTTGAAATCTTAACAGCAAAGCGGAGAAAAGAACCTGAAGATCCTTGGCTATTTGAAATAGAGAAGCTTCTGATTCTGTTGTATCTGACTTGGTATCATTCTCCAGCAATCCAAACACAAAGCATCTCTCTCTCTCTCGCTCTCTCTCTCTCTCTCTCTCTCTCTCTCTCTCTCTATCTATCTATCTATCTATCTATCTATCTATCTATCTCTCTGGGTGGTGTTGTAAATTTTGTCACTGACTTTTTCAAAGATGTTGAAATAAACCAAAACCTTACACTTCATGGAACAGAATCACAGAAAGAAGCAGAGAGATTGACTGGGGTCCACCACATTCTCTCTTTTAAAGGCTTTCAACAGGGGCACACCTTACTCTCTTCATGTCTATTGCTTACAGTTTGCATGTATAGTAAAACATAACCAATATTGCTGCAAAGGGGTCAACTTCAATAAAGGCTGTGAATGTGGTGTCCCTTAGGGCTTGTTGGGCACAAGTTATTTGGTCAAAGTAAATTTGCAGGTTATTTCCCAAGTGAACAACAAGTGGTTGAAAGCTGAGACATTTCTGTGAATGGAGAAGATGAAAAAAAAAAGGCCAGAAAGTCTCAATGGTGCTGGTGTCCTTGCAGGAAGTGGGGGACTTCATGACAACTGTTTCATTGTGTCAGAGAAAACACTGAAGGGTCAAATCCCTTTGTGTTATATTTGAGGGATTTTTATTGAATTGGAGAACCCAATATTTATTATGATACCTTAACCCTTTTGTTACCCTATTTTTACACAGCTTTTGTTCAAATTAATTTTGAAAATAATGAAGAATTTAGTGAAATACTTCTATTATTACAAAAGCATTTGGAGCAGATTAACCTGGAATTCTGAAGGAAGGTTTTAATTTGGTTCACTTCAAAACAGGAAGTTTATACCACTGGTCTCAGGCAGGTTGGTATCAAAACAGCCAAATGTCTTGGTCAAGAGTGGTCAGTAGGGAAGCACCGTCTCTTGACAATTCCATGCTGTCCAACCAAGATTTAGAAACATCTTTCTTCTGTGTTCTTTTCTGTAGGAGGAATTGCAATTTCCATCCATTTGAGTTACCTTGATGAAAAATTGTCTTGGAAACGGTTTGCTGTATTTGTTTCCGATGCAAAATGAATTCCTATTGAGAGCACCAAAGGGACAATGAACAATCAAGGTTTTAACACCATTGATCAACTGTTTCTATCTCTAAAATTTTGGAAGTTCTACAGAGATGTGGAGTGGACTTTGGGGTTGTTTTCTTCTCTTTTTGGGTGAATTCAGTTGGCCAACCAGACTCAAAAGGTGTGGTGCCTGTGGCAAGCTCTCTTTTTCCATGGAGTTGGCAATGGAAATACCATTTGAAACAAATTGCTTATAAAATGAAAGAAGACTACGTCTGTTGTGACCCTAATCTGAACACATATTCACTAAAGTTGACAAACCACTCAGATTAATTAAAACGAGCTGATATATCAATTTCAGTAGCTGACATTCATGCAAACATAATTAGTAACAGCTTTAGATAAATCAAGATTTCTACTAAAACTATTTTTTGCTACTTGACTTGAAGAGGGAGAGAGGCAGGATGAGCAGAAGAGGTGAAAGAAATGTTGATGGTAGGGAAGAAAGAGAAATATACAGAATAGAAAGAGTATAGAACTAAAGAAGAGAAAAAAAAGGTAACATATATAAGAAAGAAAGAGAGAGAGGCAGGAGGAAAGCAATAAAACCTTGATAATAACAAAAAGGTGAGAGACAGAAGTTAAAAATAGAGAAATTGATAGAAGAGGGAGAATAGTAAAACACAAATTTTCAACACTGTGGTAGCAGCAGAGAACCAGGCAATAGTTACATACAAAAGAAGGGGATGAGAAGATGGAGAAACACATTCAAACTTTCTCGAATGTTTCGAAAGTTGAATTGTTAAATTTTATTTATGTTATGAGTAAACAAAGACTGATAAATAGTTATATTTCTAACAGTGTTTCATGCAAAGTAGCACTTGAGTGCTTTTTCCCACTCAAAGGGTAAACAGTAATACACTAAGGCATAGGTTTGATTCCAGGAGGAATCTTACATTATATTTCACATTTGTAGATGGATCAGATTGGAGCCTGGTGCAGCCATCTGGTTTACCAGTCCTCAGTTAAATCGTGCAACTCATGATAGCATGGAAGGCGGACGTTAAACGATGATGATGATGATGATGTATGCATTTTATATCTGCACAAACACACAAGTATGGCTATGTGGTTAAGAAGTTTACTTCTCAACCAAGCAGCTTCAGGTTCAGTCCCACTACACAGCACCTTGGACAAGCACCTGCTACAATAGCCCCAGGCCTGTCATTACCTTGTGAGGGAATCTGAAAGAAACCCATCCTATGGATGCATGTGTTTGTGTGTATGTGAGCGTATCCGTGCGAATGTTAACAGCCCATGCGGAGCAATGGCTACAAATGGTGATGTGGCTATTTACAGGATGCAACAAGCGACATCTGTTGACATTTTTTGCCAACAAATCATCAACTTGCTTTGCACTTTTGAATTCCTTGCTTAAAAAACAGGTAAGGGTCGGTAAAAAGAAAAGCATTCAGCCATTGAAATTCTGCCTTGACCACTTCTTGTTGAAGTCAATTGAGAGATGGAGACTGAAGAATCCTGTTGTGTGTAAATATGTCTGAGTGTGGGGGTGGGGGATGAATGAATTCATATTTCTCTTCGTGCTCACGTGTGTTTGCTGATCATGAACAGCCTCACTAAATAGGGAGTCCTTTACTTGCAGCAGTCAACTGCAAAGGTAAGTCTAAGCCTCTTAATGTGTTGTATGATCTTTATAAAAACAAAAACAAAAACAAACAAAAAACAAGCCTTATTTACATTCGACGGATATTTGTCCTCATCTTGTTTCTTGTTAACATGTTTCAGCTGATACAACCTCCAGCCTTCATCAGGTGTCTTGGGGAAATTTCGAACCTGGGTTCTCATTCCTAAGGTATTTTTCGATGTTATCATCATCATCATCATTATTATCATTATAATTATTATTCAGTTCACTGCCTGGAATCGAACTGGGAATCTTGGGGGTTAGTAGCCCGTGCTCTTAACCACTACGCCATATGTTGTTTCTTTCTAATTCTCCACACAACACTGTCTGGACCGTTGTCTTATTCCAAAGACTGGGAGGAGTTTATTAGCTCGTTTGGAAACAGGTGAGAGTTGATGACAGGAAAGGTATGCAGCCAGAGAAAATCTTCCTCAATGAATTCCCAGCCCCATGCAAGAAGGAGAAAAGTGGATGTTGAAACAATGAAGATATACATTTTAACCAGAAAGGAGTTGAATGCAGTTTTAAACCCTTTTAATGCTGAAATAAGATGTACCTCTCCTTTCAAAATTTTTTTATTATTAACTGCAGAAAGCAGTTTTACTCCATGGCTTTGGAAAGAAAGCTCTCTTTATGCTGCAAAAGACAGAGACCTCACAGTCACTTCCAAATATAGTATTGACTCTCACCAACCAAGTATGTGCTGCCATCTATGAAGTAAGACTGCAACTACTAATCTTGTCTATGTTGACATCACCAGAGCTAAGTTTCTTCATATTTTCAGAACCATTGTCATTCGATTTAACAACCACTTTTCATGCTTGCATGGATCAAATTGAATATATTGAGGCAGAATTTCTACAGCCCTTCTTGTTGCCAAAAAGGTAATATTTCATCATGGCCAGACATGTTCTCCCAGTATATTGGAAATTAACGACACTGCTTGCGTGACAGTGAAACTCATTTACAACTATCACATATTGTCAAAACAAGGACACAAACATACACACATGTATATATATATATAGAGAGAGATCTAAATATAAATTACTTTACTTATATAGTAAGTTTAATTTATTAGTGGGGATCTAGTTGGGAGTATTTATTTGATATATATTTGGTATAAGTGATATTGTAGCTTATGTTTTGTGGTGGTGTTTTGTATGTAAATCAATACGAGTTTGTATTAAATATTTAGAATTAGATTTATTTTAGATGTTTATTTAATTAATAAATATAATTTAATTAATGAATATTAATTGCATTATAGTTTTTTTAGATTAACTTAAATATATTAAATGAGTTGTTAGAAAATTGAGACCGATTGAATAAATACTGTCTTTTTACTTATTATATATATTGTTTGTTCATTTTTTTGTACTTTTTGTGATCTAGTTATATGTTTTATAATATATTTTATTTTTTCTTTATGATTTGGTTTATGTCTATCATTATTTGAATTACATAATATAGTGGTTTTTCTCTAATTTTTATATATATATATCATCATCATCATCATCATCGTCGTTTAACGTCCGTTCTCCATGCTAGCATGGGTTGGACGGTTCGACCGGGGTTCTGGGAAGCCAGAAGGCTGCACCAGGCTCCAGTCTAATCTGGCAATGTTTCTACAGCTGGATGCCCTTCCTAACACCAACCACTCCGTGAGTGTAGTGGGTGCTTTTTACGTGCCACCTGCACGTATATATATATATATATATATATATATATATTATATATATATACAGGCGCAGGAGTGGCTGTGTGGTAATTAGGTTGCTTACCAACCACATGGTTTCGGATTCATTCCCACTGCGTGGCACCTTGGGCAAGTGTCTTCTACTATAGCCTCGGGCCGACCAAAGCCTTGTGAGTGGATTTGGTAGACAGAAACTGAAAGAAGCCCGTCGTATATATGTATATATATATATATATATATGTATGTGTCGGTGTGTTTACCTGTTTGTCTTTCTCCCCCTCCCCAACATCGCTTGACAACCGATGGTTGTGTGTTTACATCCCCGTTACTTAGCGGTTTGGCAAAAGAGACCGATAGAATAAGTACTAGGCTTCCAAAAAATAAGTCCTGGGGTCGATGTGCTCGACCAAAGGCGGTGCTCCAGCATGGCCATAGTCAAATGACTGAAACAAGTAAAAGAGTAAAAGAGTAAAGAGATATGAGGGGAAGTCGGTAATTACCTGCACTTTCACCATAACATATCATTATTATTGTCTCCCTGCCTTCTACGCCTGCAAGCTTATTACTGTTGGTATTACTGTGGTCACTTGATCGCAGTTTGAGCCTGATCACACCATTTTTCTTTCTGGTTTTACAGTGCAAGCACGGCCACTCCACTAGCAATGGGCACCAAAGAAGAACAAAGAGCAGTAATCCAAGAGATGGTCATGGGGAACCGGTTCTCCATTACCATCTCCAAGAGAACCGGTTCCCCATTGACATCTCTTAAGCTTGCTGAATCTTCTCGTCAGTGGTGGAGGTTGACAGACGTCCTGCTTCCTCTTCATGCATCATGCTTCTCCGGCCACTTGTAAACTTCTCAATCTACTCATACACACTTCTACATGGTAGGGCACTGTCCCCATACCGTACCAAAAGCCTCTGATGAATTTCAGCCCCTGACACACCATTTGACCAAAGATATCAGATTGTTGTTCTTTGGTGCACAATAATAAAGATAGGCTATGGTGGAGTTGCAGATAATTTTCGACTTCTCCTTGTGTGTGTGTGTGTGTGTGTGTGTGTGTATATATATATATATATATATATACACATCTAAAGAAAAATCCTAATTCTTTCTTCAATAAGACATTCCTCACAATATACACACCCATCAATTCACTGCTGGTCATTTTTCAAAACATATTGAAAGGACATTCAACACAACACACACACACATACACACACAGATGGACATAAAATAAATGCTTTTTTAGTCACCCCCTTGGCAGGAACACAAAGATTTCTTTTAGACAATAGACACCCCTTCTCTCACTCTCTAACACTTTGAACTCAATACCAAACTATATTTAAAGAAGACTCCAATGAAAAACTCCCCAGACATGTTCTTGACCCCCAGACGGAAGACAAACTGTCTTTACTTCAAATTTTAAAAATTTTTTACTGATATTTGATAAGAAGAGATACATCAAAACCAGTAATATTTTCTTTATATAATTCTTTTATTAAATTCCCTCTTAAATTGAAATAGACTTCTGTGCTATTTCCACCTCCTTCTTATATATATATATATATACATGTATGTGTATATATATATATATATATATATATGTATAATAAAATATTAGGAAATAAATCCAAACTTACAGGGAAAAATCAGATTTATCTTTTTTTAATAATTTTGATATATATTTAAAATAATATAAATTAATTAATCTTACGTATTGGCTAAAGTTTTTCATTGTATGATTTGCCTAATAGTGGTTTTGTCTCTAATTTAATATAATATATATATATATATGCATGTATATGTATGTACATACACATGATGGGCTTCTTTCAGTTTCCATCTACCAAATCCACTCACAAGGCTTCAGTCAGCCTAGGACTATGGCAGCAGACACTTGCCCAAGGTGCCACACAGTGGTGCAAAGCCCAAGATCATTTGGTTGGGAAACCACACAGCCATACTTGGGAGTGACTCAGCATTCTAGTATTATTCCCCCATGTTATATTTATCAGATATATATATATTAATGTAATACTGATCATATTGTATCACAATGCCACCTGTAGAAGCCTTTAAATACAAGAAACATTGTCAAAAGAGTCAGCCATGTTCCACAAGTCTATTTTTTCTTGTGTCTCCATGATGGATGGTTTCACCATTCCCTAACATTTATCAAAGAGTAAACAGTCTCAGACATGTTCTGTAGAAATCTTTACAACACTTGAAACTAGCTTTTGTAGAGGTAGTCTTTTACTTGTTTCAATCACTGGACTTGCAGCCATGCTGGAGCACTTCTTTGTAAGTGTTGTACAAGGAAACTGTATACTCCTCCCAGTAAAAAGTGGTAGGAGGCAGCCCTTATAAATATACCAGTAGCCAGTCATCAAGAGAGGGTCGAGAGTTGACAGTTGTAGTCAGTGTCTGTGGAGCTCTCAGCAATAGCAAGTCAGAAGGAATTAGTGTATTACTATTCCGGTACGAAGAGATACAACGGTATCCAATGACTAGTAACTATTGTGTCTACCAGCATAAAACAGCAATTACAGTACAACGGCAGTCACACATGGCACCAGTGGGAGGAACTCACTTCACGACAGTCACACATGGCACCAGTGGGAGGAACCCACTTCACGACAGTCAATCCAGTTAGTACCAGGAGTTAGTTCTTGAAGCCTGCTATTTGTTCTATCAGTCTGTGTTTTTTGCTGAATTGGTAAGTTACAGGATGTAAACAAACCAACACTGGCTGTCAAGCAATGGAAGGACAAACACTAACACATGCCAACACACACACACATATACATTATATATGTACATATATTGTAAAAGCTATGATCAATAAAAAAGAAAACAGCGAAGGGAGAAGCTTTAAGAGGTTTGGCCTTAAGTAAAATGCTTTAATGCAAAGAAAGAAAAAAAGTATGTGGGGGAGGGAGGAGATAGAAAGCGGAGTAGTCAGAGGGGGAGGAGGAAAAAATCAGCAGGCTTCCACACAGTTACCATGTCCCAAATTCATTGACAAGGCATTGCCGAGCACTGAATTTGAACCCAAGACCATGTAGGTTGCAAAGTGAATTTTGCCATGGTCATTATGAAGCAACGTGGCTCACAGAAAATACCAATGCTAGTTTTTGGTGGATAATTAATATTTTGACAAGGACAACCAAGAAATTTAATTGCAAAGACAAAGGATCAAAAGACTCACCCATCAGCTGGAATGTCCCTTAATTGCAGACCCAGTTTAACGACCTGGTTAGAGAAACTGGGGTAGTTTTCATCATCAGCCAAGTAAGATTCCATCTTGCGCTCTTGTCGGTCACCACCGCAGTTCCTTGCAGGGCTTTTGTCATCCCGTTTTCGGGCCATAATGGACAGAGGTTTCCAGCAACCACTTGACCAGCCGGGGCTTGTCACACTCTCGCTGCTGGTGGTGATGGTGGTGGTCGTGGTGGTGACACTGCTGCTGGCAATGCTATCGGTGGAAGTGGAGACGGAGGGGGAGGAGTTAGTTTTGTTCTTCTTGGAGGTGAGGGGCCCTTGGTTATTGCTGGCTTTGTTACTGTCGCGGTGGGGGTTGTTGGTCCCAGCAGCCACACACGTCAAGCTGTGCTGGCTCCACTTGGCTCCACCACCTATGCTCAGATCAGGGGGTGGCGGTGGGGGGTGAGATGGGGGTGGATGCCGCTTAGGCGGCTTCTTTTTGGACAACTGCTGCTGCTGTTGTTGTTGTTGCTGCTGTTTCAATGACTTGTTGCTCTTGTGCTTGCTGTTGCTCTCTGTGGCACTGACCAATGGACTGTCGCTGTCTCCGGCAGCGGTGGCGGTGATGCTACTGTCACTCTGGCTACCAGTTCCTGTACTTGTTGTTGTCGTAGTCGTGGAAGAATTGCTGTTGGAGAGAGAAAGAGAGAGAGAGGGAGAATGAGTTGGAGTTTATTGTAATTTGGGAAACAACCACAAAATATAAATGGTGGTGGCCATGGCAGCGGCAGCACTGTGATGATGATGGTGATTGTAGTGATGATTGAGTTGGCAGTTAACTGAATTGAAAACAAGAAGGAAAAAAGAATAAAGAGCAAAAGCTCTCAAATTCTGGTGGTGGTGGTCATGGTGGTAAGAGAAAAGTAGAAATGTAAATTGTGATGCTGGAGCAGAGCCAGGCTAAGGCACCATCTTGAAGGATTTTAGTCCATTGCCTAGTAGTAGTAGTGGTGGTAGTAGTAGTAGTAGAAAAATTGATTTAAAAAAATAAACACATATGACAGGTGCAAGTGTGGCTGTGTGGTAAGCAGCTTGCTTCACAGTCACGTGGTTTCAGGTTCAGTCCCACAGCATGGCACTTTATAGCCCCAGGCTAACCAAACCCTTCTGAGCAAATTTAGTAGGCAGAAATTAAATGTGTGTGTGTGTTTGTATCTCCTTGCATTGATATTGTGTCATGGCTGTAAATGAGTGTTACTGTAATACAAGCAGTGTCTGTGAGAACATGACTGGCAATGGGGAAATTTTATCTTAGTCAGAAACAAGTGATGGTTAGTGGCAGGAACAGCATCCAACCATAGAAAAATTTACCTCAATAAATTTCATCCAACCTTTGCAAGTATAGAAAAGTGGATGTTAAAATTACAACGATGAGGGTACGACAGTCTCTGCACAATTTCCAAAGTACAAAGTGATCCCTGAAATGCAGAAAAGGGACACGATGGAAGAGGGTGGTTGACCTGAAGATGCTACAATGGATTGTACTGATGGTAGATATAAGATGCTGCAGAAGATCCAGCCAGCCAGCTCCAGCCGCACACAATAGGGCAGGGCTTAGAAGCTGCAGTATTTCTACCCACCCTCACCTCATATTTACATATGTTCCTTTTTACCATTCTCCTTATCACCACTTGTAGTCCTCCATCTCCTTTGCTGACTACACCATCCTCATCACTCTGCCCATTTGCCCTTCAACCCCACCTCTCTCTCCTATATATGTAGAAGATTGCATTACCCCCCCACCCCCGTCATCATCTCAACCCCCCACCTCCTCCCATCTGATACACTCAAAGTCCTACTAACAGCCACCAGCAATCTCAATCCCCTAACCCACCACACTAGTCCCCCACCCCTTCACCATCTCCTCTGTTTATTTCATCACCCACCCCACAAACCACCTCTATGTATCTCTGTTGTCTTCACATCATATTCTTTCTACGATCGGTTGGTGCTTTTACGTGTCACCGACACGGATGCCAGTCAGGCAGCGCTGGCATCTGCCATGTTCGGACGGTGCTTTTAACATGTCACCGGCACGGGTATCTTAACTACAATTTCCATTTGATTTTCATTTTGATGTTGGTGTTAACGTACTTGACTCAATAGATCTCCTCAAGAACAGAGGGTTACTCTACGATCCAAGGTTAGCACAGCAGGCCATCCTGCGAGCCATGAATTCACTTCATTTGTCGGGTCTTCACAGTCACAGCATATCTTCAGAGGTCTCAGTCTTTCGTCATAGCCTCTGTGAGGCTCAACGTACGAAGGTCATGCTTGACCACCTCGTCCCATGTCTTCCTGTGTCTACCTCTACCCCGGATTCCTTCAACAGTTTGGGAGTGGCACTACTTCACACATCTCTCCTCATCCATCCGTAGTACATGACCATACCAATGCAAACGTCTCTCCTGCACGCTGCATCTGATGCTTCTTATGCCCAACATTTTTCTCAGGGCGCTTACACTCTGTCGTGCATGGATACTGACATTACACATCCAGTGGATCATGCTAGCTTCATTTCTTTCAAGCCTACGCATGTCCTCCACAGTCACGGCCCATGTTTCACTACTGTGAAGCATGGCAGTTCGCACACGTGCATCGTACAATCTACCTTTCACTCTGAGTGAGAGACCCGTTGCCGCCAGTAGGGGAAGAAGCTTCCTTAACTTTGCCCAGGCTATTCTTATTCTAGTGGTAACACTCTCTGAGCATCCACCCCTGCTACTAACTTGGTCACCTAGGTAGTGGAAACTATCAACTACTTCTAGTTTCTCCCCCTGGAGTGTGATGGAATGTTTTCTGAGTATCTGTGGTGTCTATTGCCCCTGTGCATCTACCGCACATGAAAGCTATCTTCCCGGTTAATGTTCCTTTGATGTTGTTGCACCTCTTATGTGTCCATAGCTTACACTGGGTACATCTTATGGAGTTTCTACCTACACCTTTTCTACAGATCGAGCAGGGCCACCTACCTGAAGGGGTGTGTGGTGAGTTTGCCTTCCGACTTACTAGAACCTTGGTCTTTGTGCCTTCCTACTTACTAGAACCATATACATACATATATATATATATATACATATATAAACATATATATATACATATATATTAGTACAGATACTTAACTTTGTCCATGTCACATGGAATTGGAAAATTCGACTTTTATATTTTCTCTAATGAAGTGGAATACCTATGATTCAAATTTCATCAAAATTGGAAATTAAGAATTTTAATACAGGTTCTTTCCTTCTTTACACACCCTAACAAAAATTTTAATCATGACACATTTATCTCATACTACTCATCTTTATGCCCAGATTCCAAAATCCAAATCTTATAAAACCTATTCAAAGGTTTTTGCTCCTGAAAAATGGAGCACATGGAGCTCTAAAATGTGGGAGTTAAGGCCCCTATTGGGGGTGGGGTCTTAAAGCCAACCAGAGAAGTTGAATTGTTGGGAATCTTTTTTAACTTGGGTCCTATATCTATTGTTCAAATTTCTTTGAAATCGGAATTATATGAATGTTCACTGGGTTTGTAAAAGAGAGCAAAGCTACAGGAAACCTAATGACAAATAATTACAATAAGCGGTCAGCTACCCAACCCTAGTTGTTACCACTCCCCAATGTAGGATTCCAAACCATACAGGTGACGGGCACAGCCGTCAGATGCATTACGGATCTATAGCAATTGGAAGGACATGACCCAACTGAAATAAACATTAACAACTGTGTGACATCAGGGCTAAGGGGAATTGAAAGTCTCACACCTGGAGTTTGCCAATGATCACTAGGCCGATAGGTAACTGGACAGAATAAATTTGCAATCTATAAATCTCTTTGAATGACCAGTCACTTATCTGGAAAGGCCTTGAAATCAATATTACCATCTGGGGACTATCTCTGACTCAGTGATAATAAAAAGACTCAAAGGAGGTCTGCAACCAAATAACTTTACTCGAAATAACACTTTGCAACTGAATCGGCGGAGGCAAAGATGGCTCTTCTTTACTTGACAATTTATACAGCACATTGCAGGAATCACAATCTAAGTATATCTCAAAGCAAACTCTTACACTGTTGTACAATTGAATTACAAATAATGCTCATCTTGTATGCTCGGGTGACTCTACATAAATAAATATATATATATAAACACATATATATATATAAACACATATATATATATATATATATATATAATATACATACATATATATATGAATATGTAATTAAGCAGAAATTGGAGAAATCTTGATCAACAACAATTGGCTACTATTGATTTTATTTTCTAATACAAAACTTTATCCCATCTAACAGCCGTTCCTGCTTCCAATGTCCTGCAGTGTTGCCAAAGAAAATTTTGAGAATAATATTTGTCATATTTTGTAACACATCTAATCTGGAGAATGGAGCATAATATGCCCAGGGCTAACATAGGTAATTTACAGCGGTAGTAAAATGGATATTCTTATCCCTTACACAGTTATTCCAACCGATAACTCCACTAACCATATATATGTGTGTGCGTGTGTGTGTAATATATATAATATAAATATATACATAATATATATATATATAATATACATATATAATATAAATATAAAGGTATATAATAATTATGTGGCTGTGTGGTAAGTAGCTTGCTTACTAACCACATGGTACCAGGTTCAGTCCCATTGCAAGGCACCTTGAGAAAGTGTCTTCTACCATAGCCTCAGGCCAACCAAAGCCTTAAGTGGATTTGGCAGACGGAAACTGAAAGAAGCCCGTCGTATATATGTATGTGTGTGTATATATTTGTGTCTGCGTTTGTCCCGTCACCATCGCTTGACAACTGATACCGGTGTGTTTACGCCCCTGTAACCTAGCGTTTCAGCAACAGAGACCGATAGAATAAGTACTAGGCTTACAAAAACTAAGTCCTGGGGTCGATTTGTGCTACTAAAGGCGGTGCTCCAGCATGGCCGCATTCAAATTACTGAAACAAGTAAAAGAATAAAAGGATATATATATATAATATATATATATATATATATATATATATATATATATAATATATATGATATATATATATATACACACACACACAACAAGCTTCAGCGCAGTTTCTGTCTACCAAATCGGCTCACAAAGCTTTGGTGGGCCCGAGGCTATAGCAGATCCAAGGTGTAACGCAGAGATCTGAACCACTGAACCCGGAACTATACGGTTGGGAGGCAAACTTCTTGACACACGGCCACATAAACGTGTGTGGCGTGCGTTGTAATAATTAGGCTTTTTTAATTGGCAAATTTACTTAATTCCTACGACCTACCTTGCGTATTTCATAATGATACATGCTTTCTATATTGATACGAGTGTGTGTGTGTGTGTGTGTAGATAATTATAATGTGCAAACGAATGTCGTATGCCTGTTTCGGTTTCTTCTTAATAAAGTTGGGCATTCCAAGCGACAAACATAGGGGCCTAAAAACAATGCCTACAGCTAATTTAATTAATAAAACACAATTTTCTTAGATAACAAAACAAATTTGTTTTTGTATTTCATTTTCGATTAACGTCGTTAATTTTGCATCAAAATCAAATTTCTATCTTTTTAGTTTCTGAGTATTTTGTTTTTTTTTTACGCACTATTAATCTCTCTGTTGTATTTTTTTAAAAACGTATTTTAAAGTGTTAAACCGGTTTTAAGATATAAATAACGTTTAGACAATCTCTTGACCAGTTCAGGCAAGAGAAATTTCAAATCTGTTGGATATTTACTATTACGAAGAAGGGAGAAGAAGAAAAGCCTTGCTTCAGTGTTACACGTCTGATGAGGTTAGGTGCTTTAATTATAAATTGAATCCGAATTATTCGTCGGATTCAAGGAGAAACTACATTTAAAAAAAAGTAATAAATACCGTAAAAGTCTGACCATTCATTGATCTATTCAGACATCGGCATACAATTCTCCTTTCTCTGGCCACCTCCTATTCTTCCTCCATTCACATGAATGTTATTGGCTTTTATTATTGATAGTATTGGGATGTGAGAGAGAGATGGGGGGGAAGCCAGGTGAAATGCCTTTGGTATTTAATACCACCACAAACAGTACAAAGCCTCTGTGAAGAGTTCAAATCCTGTCGGGATCGACTCTTCATTTCATTTTCATCAGGGAAACGATTCAACAGACACGGTGCCAGTTTATAAAACCATTATTACACATAATAATAAGTAATCTGAGAGTCTGGATCCTTTCAAATGGCCGTAGACTTAGTGAGTGGAGGCCGAACATATTTTGTCCCGAAAGTCTTGCTGACACGATTTGCCCAAACAATCCTGACATTTTACGGAAACTTTCATCTTCATGAGACGCTAAATTAAACTAATTGTTTTTGAGAGAATATACATACATATATATATATATATATATATATATATATATATATACTCGTAACAATATTTTAAGGTTAGTGAATGCCATTGTTTCAAAATAAAATTTCATAAAAAGACATTTTCTCTTGGGAAACCCCAGGGTCTTCCCTCCCCCCAAACGATACACTGGAATTCCTCGGAACTCACTTTAGGAAACATGGCCATAGGCAATTGTCACAGTTTCCTTATATATATATATATATATATATATATATATATATATCCCAATCCTTCGGTATTAATCCCCAGAATGTCAAATGAAAAGTCGTATTTTATCATATATATACATATCCACACACACACATTATATATACACATAATATAAATATAATCATTCTCAACACCTTTAATATAGTCAGGTGCTCTCCTGTTTTGTTACTCGACCTTGCCAACATAAACATCATCTTCGTGTCCAGACCACACACACACTCTGAAGTGAAACGACACACTACGATGTACGCCACCGCACAGACACACACTTGCCCAACCTTTATAATCAGCAATTAATCTAACCTCTCTCTCTCTCTCCTTTTATATATATATATATATATATATATATATATATATATATATATATATATGCTACGCCTCTCTCTCTCTCTCTCCTCCGGCTGTAGTCGGTGCGACCTTGCCAACATAAACACTCCACATCAATAAGTACTGGCAAGAGTGGAAAACCTGTCAGTTCGGACGTAATAATAATAACCAGGCTACCATCCCTCCTTCCTTCTGTCTCTCGTTAAAAGTCTACCAAAGAACAGGTATCTTCCTACATATATTGCTCTGGTGGTTCTCACGGTGGTCATTCCACATCTTAACTTACCAGATAAACACGTATTTCTCACCTGCAGCTTGCTAGTATGTGGCCGGTCTGATCTTATATATATATATATATGCATGAGATGGAGACCGTGTATACATACATTTTTCTGAAGCATTAATAATAAATATAATCTCAAAGATAAAAGTGAACCAAACATTAATAGTCACAAACCCATTACGGCTGACAACAAATTGCCACAGGCAACAAACAGTATATAAGTGTGTATATATATATATATATATATATATATATATATACGCATGCACACACGCATATACATATATGACCAAAATATAATCGATCGGCAGTTTTAATAACAAAAAAGTAGATACAGAATTTCAACAATATCGGTGACAATATTGGCAAAAGCTAAGAAATTAACAAGAGACGATCAGAACCGATGGAATTAACGACATAGTTTAAGGGTTACTCACACACACACACACAGATATCGGTCAATTGTCCAAAAGTCAGAAAAGAGAAAATTCGAACGGTTGCACTTTACGTTGGCGAATATCACATACAAGAATATACTAATCGACAATATAAAAGTGCGTGTATATATATATATATATATATATATGATCGATTCGGGAAACATGGAAATAAAAATTCGACCTGTAAGATTTTTAAGGCAATGACAACTGTAATAATAGCGATATTTATACCACTTCTAATATGATAACAATATATATATATATATATATAATATATATATATATATATACATATATATATATATATATATATATACATATATATATATATATATATACATATATATATATATATATATAATATATATATATATATATATATATATACATATATATATATATATATATATATAATATATATATATATACATATATATATATATATATATATATATATATATATATTATATATATATATAGGTAGGTACCAGGCGAGATAAGGTAAACAGAGAGAGAGTCAATTGAATTTGCTCAAGAATTAATATTAAAAGTAACTTGGTCGTTTCGGAGCGAATTCGAACTCGAAATAAGACGATACATATTGTTTGATTTCTGGCATAAACCTAACAAACCTCAAGTTAGAAAATCTCAATAAAAATAATGGTTTTGCAATAAATGAATAAGATTTAGGGTAAGTGAAGGCTGTGAGGGGACTGATGCGAATTCCCCCAACAAATAAACAACGTAATATTATATGTTATCACTTGATTAGCAACATTACAATACCCTAGATGTGTGTGTGTATATATATGTGCATAATTCATTCGTTAACAGTTTCAATTTGCTCAGAGTCAAAAATAAAGCCAAGATGACATTAATGATAAGACAATTATCAGAGAAATGAGAGAAACAATAATAATAATAACAATAATGAAGATAATAACGATGGTGGTGTTGGTGATAAGGCAAATGTGATTGAACTTACAAATAGATTGTTGATGTTGAAACAGGTAGACAGAAACACAGACAGGTAGACATACAAGAGTTGTAGAGGCTGTCATGTGAAGAAGAGAAGGAACCCTCTGCAGACCACTGGCTACATGGTTCATTTAGGGCGAGCGACACAACTGGGGTCGGGTGGAAGGGGTCTCGGCCTTGGCTTCGGTAAATTCTTTTCAAACGAAGCGGTCAGTAAAAGATCTCTGATTCGGCAAGAAGCAGAAGAGGAGGCTGAGGCTGGTGGTCTTCCTCTCTCGATTCTTGTATTTGTTTTCTCCAACAACAACAACAACACTGAAATCATATGATCGGCTCCAACTTCCGCTTCCGGTACATGTGTTGAGACTGAAACGGACCATCGTCGCTTTCACGGTTCTGAATCCAAATTAGTCTCTTAATCCGCTCCTATATCTACGCAACCACTTCATGGCTTGCCGATCTTCCTCATCACCTTCGGACACGAATAACTTGCCATCATATTTTAGGCATTTCTGCTTATTTCATTGTTATATAACTTCAAAAGCTACAGATTTCTCTGTTTTGATTTATTTGAATATTTTTCAATTAAGAATTTTACCTTTGTTAATTAACGAATACCTTAACGTAACACCAATTCTAAACCTAATTGCTTTGCTATTCTGTGTTCGAATTTCACTGTGGGTCAACTTAACTAATCTTATCTCTGGTAAATTTGCCGACACAAATTACTTTATTAAAATCAAAAACAGCGAAGCTCCATCTCTTAGAATAATAACGAAATAAGCATAAATACCTACAAATATAAGACCCTATTAAAAAAAACAACAACTTATATTTAGGACCCCAAAAGCTCGGAAGGTCAGCCGAAAGGCCAATTTGAGTTTTGGACTGTCAAAGTGAGGATATCGGGGGCGGGGAAGTTTACTTTTCATTCATCCTGCTTCATCGCTCGGCTTTGGTGGTTTCAGTGTGTGTTGGGACTGTTTGTAAATACTTTAGAGAAAACCATACATCGCTCACAGACATTATTGAGTGAGGAAACAATTCTTTTAAAAAAATAAATGAATACAGGTGCCCGACCGTTTTTGCCGGTCACGGTCGAGAGCTCAGAGGTTCTCGGACCCTACACTGACTACTTTCTGTGCAAAATCGGGATATCTGTGGCCCGCCAGAGAAATGGGCTTAGTGAGGTGGCGTGGCAGCGAGGGTTGCTAACTAACCATTCTCCACGGTAACGCATAGCAATCATATCCGCAAAGCGCCATTCAACGCGCCTTTTGTTCTGGGGTGCACAACCCGTTACTCCCCACCCTTTTGTTTCTTTTGCTTTGCTTCTTTGGTGAAGTAATTATGGATTTTAAGAATGTATTTGATGGTAAACTTAGATGTTTAAATTCATTATAGATATAGGTATACTTACTCAGGTATGCGCACCAACTTGTTTCCTCATAACATTCAGAAAATCCATATTTTTTAATGAGATTTTCTACAAATACCTTACATATGGTGTAGCTTACCATTATATCGGCATTTAATCTATCTATCTATATATATCATCATCATCATCGTTTAACGTCCGCTTTCCGTGCTAGCATGGGTTGGACGATTTTGACTGAAGGCTAGAGAACCAGATGGCTGCACCAGGCTCCAATCTTGATCTGGCAGAGTTTCTACAGCTGGATGCCCTTCCTAACGCCAACCACTCTGAGAGTGTAGTGGGTGCTTTCATGTGCCACCGGCACAGGCTCCAGTCAGGCAGTACTGGCAACGACCTCGCTCGAATCTTTTTACACATGCCACCGGCACAGGTGCCAGTGAGGCAACGCAGGTCACGATCACACTCAAATGGTGCCTTTTATGTGCCACTGGCACAGAAGCCGGTTAGCCGCTCTGTCAACAATCACACTCGCATGGTGCTCTTTGCACCCCGCTAGCACGGATGCCAGTCATTGAATTTGATTTTGATTTTGATTTGATTTCACTTGCCTCAACAGGTCTTTGCAAACAGAGTTTTAGTGTCCAAAGAAGGAAAAGGTACGCACAAGTGGGCTGGTTACGCTCCTGGCATATATATATGTAAAAGAGAGTTTGTGTGTGTGTATGTTCCTTATGCATTCGAAAACTGAGTTGCCAATTTTGACATATAGTATCAAAAGATTCAGTAATCTTTCAGCTGCCAAATAAAGTTTATTTTCATTTACACATTTTCTACGTTATCTCAACAACCAGCTTTAGTAATTTCATAGACTCTGCTCTACAACGACAAGTTTTTGTTAGAAAGTGAAAATAGTTCCATACTATCAATTTAAACCAAAATTACAAAGTGTTGCATTATGGGAGTGACTAGGCGCAGGAGTGGCTGTGTGGTAAGTAGCTTGCTAACCAACCACATGGTTCCGGGTTCAGTCCCACTGCATGGTATCTTGGGCAAGTGTCTTCTGCTATAGCCCCGAATTTGGTGAGTGGATTTGGTAGACAGAAACTGAAAGAAGCCTGTTGTATATATATATATATATATGTATGTGTTTGTCCCCCTAGCATTGCTTGACAACCGATGCTGGTGTGTTTACGTCCCCGTAACTTAGCGGTTCGGCAAAAGAGACCAATAGAATAAGTACTGGGCTTACAAAGAATAAGTCTCGGGGTCGATTTGCTCGACTAAAGGCGGTGCTCCAGCATGGTCGCAGTCAAATGACTGACACAAGTAAAAGAGTAAAGAGTATGTGTGAATAACGAAAGTTAAGTTTCTCCAAATTAGTCACTCATTACAAGGCATCCATTTCTCTGTGTTATGAGGAGAAACAGTCACTCTCTCTTTCTCACACATGTACATACAAAAAAGACATAGGCATATGTATGTATGTACGTGTATATGAAAGATAATGTGTGTGTGAGACCGATTGAGTGCCACTTACACATACATGCAAAAAAATACATACATGACAACACACCTTCACTCACTCTCTCTTTCACACACACACATACGTCCATTTCATATACACATACATACATCTTTCACTTTCTGCTCTGACTTCAAAGCAAATGTTGCCTTTTCACTTTTTCCTCTCTTTCAATTTCTGCTCTCTTCAAAGCATGAAGAAATAAAAACAATTTTATGGAAATTAACGAACAATCATATGATCAAGTTGACAACTTTGCTGCTTCAAACGATAGAAAGCCATAAAATAAGTTCCATTGGTACACACACATATTCTAGAAAAAACTTCTATACAAATTATGTTATTTCTTGCTGGGTGCCTGTGCAAAATTAAAACTCAAATCCAATTGAAATCACCTTTTTCTATTCTGTAATTTGTAATTGTGATGAGCGTATTTAAAAACTAGATCTTCAATATAAACTTAAAAAGAAGTTTTCCCAGAAATCCTGTCCTTTACCTGGTGTTCCTAGCATGTCCGAGGTGACATTTGCACCACCTCCCCCTTATTTTTTCCTCAATTTCTTCCAATTCCTATGTTTTTGATACAGGAGATAAGGATTTCACCCAAAAAACACGTTCTCAATATTCTAATTCTCTCCTTGCCAACCCCAATTTCTTCATTTTTTTACTTTTTTTCCAAATTTTTTTCTTGGTAATCCATGAAGAACAAAACAGAGTATGAATCTTCATGAATCTTCCATTTTTCTTAAAGAAGCACTAAATTTTCTTTCTCAACCTCACCACTTTCAAAAAGCTACAAACTCACAATGTTTCACTTTTAACTTTTTAGAAAGCAGGGAAGTTTCTTCAAAAATAATTTCATCTACCTGTTGTATTCTGGTGTTTTTAACGTCTGCTATTTCAGTATGATTCTACACATTGTGAAACAGTGGGAGGTTTTAGCTTTTTTGAAAGCAGGTAAGTGGTGGGTGGGCAAGGTGGGAGAAGAGGCATTTAGTGTTTCTTTAAGAAAAATTAAACTTCAAAAAAAATATATTTCCCAGATTTGTAATCTCTGTATTTTCTACGTGGTTAAAAAACATTTTTTTAAAGTTACAAATTAAGAAATTGCGGTGGGGATGGGGGATGGGGGAATTAAAATTTTGAAAACCTGATTCCTGGACAGAATTGTAATAACCCCGTTTTATACAATGAAACAATACATAGTTTGTGATCCTTCTTAAGAAGAAAAAGCACTTTCATGCAAACCCATGTAGATTGTACCCTCCTCCTCTTCACTTTTAAACAAACAATAACTTCCCTTACGTCAGTAATCCAGTTCACAACATATCAGCTGTGCCGATTCCACTCATAAGAAAGGAACAAATAATACAATGTGGCTGTAGGTTATAACATTTGGGCAACACCGGGATGCATTGCTTGTGTAAAATCAAATTGGTGTGTGTATATATATATATATATATATATATATATATATATATATGTGTGTAATTTTTTTCCATATTTCAAGTTTCATTTTGTAGATATACACACACACACACACATATATATATCCTTTAAATTCATTTACGAGAAGCATTTTTTGAGTATGCATATAAAAGCTCTCATTTTATTGTGCTGGCCACAGCCTAATGATACCAGCTTGCAATAACAGTTTTATGGGGTTGTACCAAGCTGTAGTGATATAATGTAGGATAAATATAGTAATAATAATAATAATAATAATAATAATGATAATCCATGGATGGAATTTATAAATAATTTAATGCATTGCTACACACGTTTCCACAAATCACATGTTTCTTATGATCATAGTCCATATTCCAGGGATGATTACAGTAGAGCCCATAGTATCCATGGACATCAGGTGAATCACAGTTCATGCATTCATTTCTTCAGGTGATACGGCATTAATGTTGGAAGCAACGAATGTATAACTGAAGGATGTTTGTCAATTGTCACCAATGAAAAGGTTGATTGGGGTCTGTGGGCAGTTCTGAGTGTATTTGGTGAGGAAGAATAGGGAGTGATGGAAAGAGAGAAAAGAATGGTAATTGATAAAGGAGAGGGAGGAGTATGTGGGGATGTTGTTATTATTGAAGAGGGATCTATTAAATATTTTAATTACATTTCTAATTAACATGATCAGCACTTAGGTGTTAACTACCCAAAATAATTAATTGTTTCAAGTCTGGACACAAGGCCAATAATTTTAGAGGGAAGGGCTTTAGGGGATTCTATCAACTGGGGTACTTGTCTGATACTTCATGTTATTAATCTTGAAAAGAGGAAAGGCAAAGTTGACCTTGACAAGATTTGGACGTATCAGGTTCCTCGGCTAAATTTGATATAAAAGGAAAAGAAAATGCAGCATCCAACCCAAAGCTAAAAGTATCTTAAAAAGTCAAAAAAATATCTCTCAGACCAGTACTACTCAAAGTGGTGGTCCACGGACCAGTGCCGGTCTGCAGCGGGTTTCCAGAAAAGAAAGAAACATTATAAAATGCTTACGTAATATTATATTATTTGTTTACAAAATAAATATAAGATAAATAAAAAATAACTTTTATTATATTCATTATATATATTGTTTCTGGTATAAATTAATATTACTAAGAAATATTATTAGTCCCTGGCACATTAGGGAAAAAAAACTGCTGGTACACCACATCAGATAGTTTGAGAAGCACTGGTCTAGGTTATGGCTGAGAGAGAGAACAGTTTACTCAAAGTAGCTGTCCCTACCTTCCACCTCAACCTCAAAACGGCTCCAGAACCAGGCACATGCGTTCATCACTGTGTCCCTGAGAAGATCTTCAAACATCTCTTTGATCTTGGCCACCAGTTCAGTCTTGTAGTTGCGATCAGAGCAGTTGGTGCCTTTCTCAACTGTGCCCCATGCATAGTAATCCATGGGATTTGAATCAGGGGAATTAGGAGGCCAGAAATTGGGGCTGGCAAAGCTGTAGAAGTTCCCCCAACAACTACTTCTTATTCTTTCCAAAGGTATGGCAAGGAGCCAAATCCTGCTGCCACACATATGACCTTTCAGCAGCTTCACAAGGCCATCCGAGTTGAACCTAAGGTCCTGTTCAAAGAATTAGGCAACATAACAACACCCTCACCAGAATTACACCCAACGACCATCACCTTTTTGCTGGTCATGGCTTCCTAGTCTCCACTGCAGCAGTCCATGTCTTGTCTTTAGGCCTTTACAGTGTTCATGGAGCATTGAGCAGCAGTGATGATGTTGGCATTTGGATATCTGGTGTGAATCATCATGGTACAGACAACTCTTCCCCAATGTTCTGACAGCTTCCAGTCCTCCATGTTCAGCTGACTTTTTCTCAATGACAACTTTAATATCTTTATGCTCTCCAACACTGTTGACTGTGCACCAATACTTGAAGCTGTTCCTGAAAAAAAAAGGATATAAAAATCAACCAATTTAGCCCCAAAATCCTGGAGAGAGCAGGAAAAAATGTCCAGTGCCCTTGGCCACCTTAAAAGACAATCAAATGTTATTGTTATTAGCAGAAAGACAGATTAACAACAAATATGTAAGACATCTCACTCCCTGCCTCACATGCTCTCATTACCTTACTCTCTTAATCCATGTATCTACTCTACAGTAAGACACCTACCCCTGTTTCTCTATGTCTAATCTTTCATCAGCTAACACAAAGCCTTCGTCCCGTCACTGCTACCCACTGTTGGTGCTGGTGTCACATAAAATGCACCCAGCGGACACTCTGTCAAGTGGTTGGCATGTTAGGAAGGGCATCCAGCCATAGAAACCAAGTTGAAACAGGCACTAGAGCCTGGTGTCCCACCCCCACCAAACCGTCCAATCCATGGAAAACAGACATTGAATAATGATGTTGACAACAATTAATTTTCAGCCAAGATTACAACCTTCTTCATATGTTTTTTGTTCTGGTTGTGGTGAAGATTTGAATGCTTATTGGACCAGTTCCATGAGGAGTCACACCTGTGTGAAACGGGGGTGCTAAGAGTGTTTATCACATGAAACTGCCATTCCTAACATATTTCGCCAAGGGAAAACTACAGGTACAACATCACCTTTTCAGAACCTTTGACTCGAAAGCCATCTGGATGACTGATTTTTCCAAACCAGGATTAGTCACCTCTAAATTAAACAAATATCAAATTTAATTAAATAATTAAATGAAATCCTAGAATAAATGATACAAGTTTATTAATACTGAACTCTGGAAGATATCGTGAAACAGGGCTGCCCCAGTAAACTAATTGGGCAGCGACGGGAATTTGGATTTCTTGTTCATTAATTATTAGTGTGAATGACCAGTGTCCTGAAGGTTGCTGTTACATCTGTACAATAAAATTCATTAATTGCATGAATGATTGGATGTGTGACACAGCATACATGGAGGTAATTAACTTTTTAAGTGTTAATTAATATTAAACTGAATCTCTGTGGAATTGTACGAAAAAGAAGAAATATATTGATAGACATCAACCTCAGACTCTTATTTCATTGACTCCATGACTCGTTTGACTAATTATGATGAATTTTAACTAATTATTGGAAGACATTAAAATCTGTGTGTGATTTATAATAAATACTGAGGGATTGGAAACAACGATTGGAAACCAAATTCTTGCTTTTATTGTCAAAAAAATTTCACAAAACTTACTTTTCACTCATAAAAATTGCTTTTATTGATAATTTTATTTATTTATTCTCCAAAAGAAAAACGTTTTCACTTCTTTTTTTGATCAGAACGCTTATTTCTGACACAATATATACTTTCTTTTTCAAAGGGCCAAAGAGCCAGGAAATGAAGAAACATCAATATTTTGTAAGAATCATAAGCAATGAGACAAGATTGTAGTTGTTGACCATTTTATCCAGGACAAATGGCTGCAGCCAATTCTTCTGGACACTCCAAAATTATTGCAACATTTCATCTCCTGATGAAATGCAATGAACTGACAGAATCATTGGCACACTGGACAAAATGCTTGTCTTCGTGTTTTGAGTCCAAATTCTGCTGAGGTCGACTTTACCTTTCATCCCATTCAGGGTCGATAAAACAAGTACCAACCCTCCTCCGAAAGTGCTGGCCTTGTGCCATAATTTGAAATTGACATTTAGTTACCCCCTGACTCAAAACCTTCATAAGATAGGATGATGCATTCTCATATTGTCTGTGAATCCATGACAAAGATGACAAACCTTCAGATTTGATTTGGCCCCTTATTGATTCTGCTCCTTCTAAGAGCCCTGTCAATATTGCAATGGTTTCGCCACTTCCTTCATGAAGTTCCCTCAGGTTTGTCAATGGACAGTTCTCTTCCATGTCCTTCAACTAAGTCATCCAAATCCTCTTCATTTAGCCCCTGGCCCAAGTAATTCCAACTACAAATCTTCTGTTCTACATATTTCAATGTTTGCTCAGAATTCAAAGAACGCTCTTGTTGTGGATTCCCTTATTAAATGCACAGCATCTGCCAGGCTGAACAGACTTCTGTTACCATATTTCTTTTAAAATACTTTGCCTTTAATCTTTCATCTTCCATTTGTTCTAGTCACTGGACTGTGGCCATGCTGGGGCGCCACCTTCAGGAGTTTTAATCAAATGAATTGACCCCAGTACTTATTCTGTCCCTTTTGCTGACGTGAACAAATGAACCGTTTGTCAAGCAGTGGTAGGGGATAAACACAAAGGCACACACACACACACACACATGCACACGTATTGGATCATTCCGTAAACAATGTGGTTTTTTATACTTCTCTTATTTTTCAAAATTAAGACAAAGTTCTTTTTTAATCTAAAATATACTCTCCTTCATTTTCTACAATGCTCTTCCATCTATCTGGTAGACTTGCAAGGCTCCTCTTCCAAAATTCATTTGTCCGTGATGAAAAATTCTCTTCCAGAACTGTTCTGACCTCATCTACAGAAGTCATATTTTTTCCATCCAAAAAGATTGTGGAATAAATGATAACCAGATGGGGCAATGTCCGGCAAATATGGTGGGTGGAGCATTGTTTCCCAATCAAACTGCTCCAGTGTTTGGAATGTCATCCTCACGGTATGTGGCCGAGCATTATCCTGATGGAAGAACACCTTTCATCTTGAAACCAAAGATGGTCATTTTTCTTCTAGCACTGACTTAAGCTGCTCACAGTAGATCTCCTTTGTTATTGTGTGGTTTGGGTTTAAAATTTCATGGTGGACTAAACCTTCCATATCCCACCAAACAGATATAATGCCTTATGTGGGTGAAGACTTTCTTTAGCCTGGGGTGGCAGTATTTCTCCTTTCCCTACCCACTGTCTTCGGCACTTGACATTTTATAGAGAACCCATTTCTCATCACCAATAACTATTCTGCCCAAAAAAGGTTCATTCATGAGACATGACAGCAAAGAAGGGCCCATATTCCCTCTCTGCAAGCAATTAGACCCGGAAAGTTTGTGAGGAACCCACTGAGCCAATTTGCTGATTTTTCCAATGGCACACAGTCGTCGATGAATGGTTGAATGACCAAATCCAAGCTTTTGTGCTAGTTTCTCAACAGTTACAAGGGGATTGTTCCACCAGGGTTTGCAGGACGTCCTCGTTGAGCTCGACAGATCTTCCAGGACAAGACTTGTCTTCTAGGCTGCAGTTTTCAGCTCAGAATTTCTGGAACCACCATTGACACCAGCCTACACTTATTGACCAATCCCCATATACTGTATTAATATTCCTTGCATTTTCCATTGTGTTGTGCCTTTATTGAACTCATAAGGCAAAATATGCCAAATATGCTCCTTTGTCATCTCCATTATAGCTTTGAAAAAATAACTGTTAAAATCGAACTGCACTCTTCAAAACTTGCACTAAGAATAAGACCAAGGTAAAATTATTACCTGCTTTTATGGCAAGTTGATGCAGGCAATTTATCCTGTCCCCCTCTGACAATTGAAAAAACCCCACATTATTTATGGGATGACCCAATATATAAAATATAGAAACAACAAGCTTCTACACAGTTAAGCAGATCCACTCACAAGGCTTTGGTTGGCTTGGGATATATTAGTAGACTCTTGCCAAAGGTGCTATGCAGTGGGAATGAACCCAGAACCATGTGGTTGGGAAGCAAGCTTCTTAACCTCAGAACCTTGTGTCTTTGAATATTTTTATTGATATTTGGGGTTAACTTCTCTTTTTCATTTTTTTTAATATTGTCAAGAACATCAAACAATTACTAAACAAACATTTCAAATAATTCTTGAATAAGAGACAGTAATTAATTATTACCATTTGTTCTTTTATGACACATTAAAAACTAAGTTTCTCATTCGGGATGCTAATGTTTCTTATTTTTTATCTAGCATACAAGTTCCAGCATACAAGTCACCATATTATAGGGTGTAAACATTCAAATATCATTTCTATCTTTCCAAATCGTTTTGGTCTGTAAACCAATCTACCTTTTCTTGGCTGTGAATTTGGGTCTGAATAGTTGGAGTCATCTGCCAGAAAATGCAGAACAAGAAATGGTATTTCCTTTGCATGAAATCTTGTCATTGCTTTGTTTTATGCCAGTGTTTTGCACGAATTAGATAAATATATCATAGAAGTCTTGTTTTATGGCCAGACAACCTTTCTGATGCCAACATCGTACTTGCTTTCGAAGTAAGGGATTTCTTATTTCACATCTTTGAAGGTTAGAGGATGATCTGCTGACTGAAGTGACAACACCAACAACAACAACATTACTTGTAACAACTTTTTGTAGAGTGTTGAGGTAAATAAACACACAGACACATGCACATACACAGGTAGATTGTGAGAAAGAAACAGATTGATAGAGATAAACAGACAGACAGATAGATGCACAGGTAGATAGACAGATAGATAGATATACAGGTAGATGTGTCAGATTTCTTTAAGCTTTCATCTACAAAATCCACTCACAAGATTTTCATCAACTTGGGGTTATAATCGAAGACACATACCAAAAGTACTGCAGAGTGGAACTGAACCTGTCCACTGAGCAGAACCTTCAGCAATTGCCAAACCAAGAATGTATTCCATCACAAATCCATAATAATTTGGGTTTAAAAACTAAATGTAAAAGAAATAGGAATGAATTTTTGTTTTAAATAACATTTATGCATACGTAATTTTGATATAAATAATTTTATTAACAATAAGAATTTATAAATAATTGGGGGAGGATTTTCTCATTATTAAACAGAGGAGGCGTGGACTTTGCAAGCCATAATGAAGGCAATCCATATTAGGAAAGCAGAGAATTTGAATAAGAACTGATGAGGAGATTCTTTAGGCCCAACTGTTAACCTTTCTTGCGTTTGTGGCATGATTGAATATATTGGGTGCATGCAATGAGAGGTTTAGAGGTCGAATGGTATCCAGCCATTAAAAATAAAATATATTACAACCAGAAAGATTGGTAGTTTTTCACTGTTGCTGTTTGGATTTGGTGATGAAGGACAACAACCACAACAGCAGCAGCAACAACAAGTGATGAAATATTGAATGGTTAGCACAGGAGGGTGGGAGCACAAATGCAATGATGAGGATTTGTGTGTGTGTGTGTGTGTGTGTGTATTTTATCTTTTACTTGTTTCAGTCATGGGACTGTGGCCAGGCTGGGGTACTGCCTTGAAGGATTTATTTTGGCAGAAAAAAGGACAGTCATACTTAAATAGAATGTGAAAGACTCACTATTATTATTATTATTATTATTTATAAAGGCATTATTATTATGATCTTTATTAAAAAAGGCAGCAAACTGGAAGAGTCATTATTGCACCAGACAAAATGCTTTGTGGCATTACTTTTGACTCTTTACATTCTGAGTTCAAATCCTGCTGGGTCAATTTTATTGTTCATCTATTTTTTTTTTATTTGGGGTCGATAAAATAAACTACTGGGGGTCAATCAACTTGCCCTCTCTCCTCAGAATTGCTGGCCTTGTGCCAAAATTTAAAAGAAAATTATTTACAAAGGCAGTAGAGTGGTAGAAACACTGAGAGCTAATTTGATTTCTATAGATTCTGAGTTCAAATCCCACCAGCATAAACAGTTTTTGCTTTCCCCCTTCTTCTCCTGACAATAAAACAAAAACAATTCAAAGAAATTTCACTGCAAAAATTGGTCAAACAACAAAAATAATTTTAAAAAAAACCAGAGTGTAAAAGTGTAATTTTTTAAAAAATATATGTTAAAAATAAGTTTTTTTTTATGAAATATAACAATACAAACAAATTTTATAGAGGTCACTTTGGTCTGTTGTTTTTACATAAAGCAGACCAGAAAACAACAGAGGAACAGGTATTCTGTTATTTAAGGTAATTAACCAAAAATTTTAGAAGGTCGTTAAGCAGTTGTGAGGGAGAGATTCATCACAAAGGAAAATTATTGAAATAAAGCAGCAGTTTTGAATTCGAAGATAAAAAAAAAAATGCTTCTCCAAATTAAAAGAATCTTTCATATTGACAGAGTTAATGAAATTAAGAACCAGTTATAGGTGTATTTTAGACAGAACCTGTAACAGGCATTATTGTAATTTGGAAAGGTAAGGGGTTTATAAGTAAGGAAGAATTTAGCTGCTACATTTAGCAGGTTGAGCAACTTTATGGATGCTCTGTTATTAATGTTGTTGACCTTAGAGATCAGATGTGAGCAACCTTTATCAAGAAGCCACAATGAGACAGGTGCCTTCATCAGGCAAGACATAAAACAAACTCAAGTGCATTGGTCAGTGAAGACGTGCAGTTTGTCCATGACTGTGAGAGATGAAAGTCAGATACAGAGGAGTTACAGGGAGCTCTTGAGCCTCTATGTTACCAAACTGACCTCTATAAGATATTTGGAATATTGTGGAGAATAATGAAATGGTAGAAACAGGAGAGCATCCAACAAAATGCCTTGTGTAGGAATTTAATTGAATTCCTTTTTACTTTTTCTGAGTTCAAATTCTGCTGGAGCTGATTTTACCTCTCAGCTACCTTGGGGTTAGATCAATAAAATAAATATCAGAAATATAATTGAACAATTTAGTCAAAATGTTATCAATATAAATTAAAACAAGGCTGACACCTCTCTTGTCACACACCTCACCCTTAACACTGACATTTAATAGGATGAGAGACCAAATAAAATAAAGCCTATTGTTATACAGATCTGGTCGCAAATTAAACGAATTTGGTTCCAAAAATGAACTTTCTTGTATTCAGTCCAGTAAGAGAGTCGAGAGTCAATAAACAGTGATATCAGCGCCATTAATATCGCCAAAGTAAAGAATGTCTTGCACTGGACTTGTTTCACACCAGAGAACAGCGACACAGAGCAAAGACCAAGCAAGATGTTCATAACAACATGAGACACATCAGACACAGGGAAATGGTAGATAAAAGCTTGGTAGAGCTCAGTATTATTATTGAGGGCAACTATAAGAGTTAAGCAGTAGATTCCAAGAACACTGTAAGATATTTGCTGCAGTTGTTTGCCTGAGTTTTTGTCAAATAAATATGCCAGTCCAATATAAACTCCTGCACAAGCAAAATGGCGGGCACAAATCAATGTCTAAAAAAAAAAAAGAAAACAAAATATAATCATCATCATCATCGTTTAACATTCATTTTCCATGCTAGCATGGATTGGACGGGCATAATAAATTAGTCAAATTAATTAAAACCCATGCAATAAAATAGTGTCTTTACTGAGTCTAAAGGAGAAAAACAACAGCTAGATGTGTCTGGGCATGACAGGCTTTTTTTGGTTTCTGTCTTCCAAATCCACTGACAAAGCTCAAGATTGGCCCAAGGTGCCACACAAGGGGACTGAAACTGAAACCATGCAATTGGGAAAGAAGCATCTTACCACACAGCCAGAGCTGCATCTCTATTTACAACATTTCCCCCACAAAATAAATGTCAACAACAGAATGACTGGGGGAAAACATTTACAAGAATATTGTCAGAGAATCATCCCTATCACAGCCAAGAGCATGGCACTAGACAAAGCGCTACAGTTTATATCTTATTAGTCTCTGGCCACAGCCAAGATAGTTCTCATTGGAAGTATGGGGTGTAACTATGTAAAGAGGAATACAGTGGCTACTTTGATTGTATAAAGTAGATACTGTTGCTGCCGACATATAAATCTCATCACTGGAAGCAAACCATAAAAGACAAGACTTTCCACTTATTTAATCCAAAAACTTGGAACCAAATAAGGTTTACTGCAGCATGAGGGTAATATCACATGACAAAAACTAGATTTCACACTTATAATATAAAATTGAAGGTGTATTTACAAATGATTGTTTTCTTGTTTTTCTTTTCTATCAATTCCAAAATAGAAAAAAACTTACCCGCAACCAATCACGGTCCATATTGCTGTTAGAATAAGAATTATAGGCAAAATACATTAACTGTCCAGCATATATAAGAGGGACTGACTTTCCTCCTGAAAACCCAGACATCAAAGCTCCGCACACGAGAAACAAACCCAGGTGGATGTATATGACTTTCGGATTAATTGGCGGGTAGCTGCAAGGAAAGAAATAACAAGAGGTCAGCCAGGAAATATCACCATCATCATCATCATCACTTTAATGCCTCTCTTTTTCATGCTGGCATGGGTTTGAATGGCTTAAAGCATTGCAGATTACGGCTCTTTCCAGTTCTTTGGTCATCACATCTCTGAAGCCCAACACACTAAGTAATGACCCCCAATAGTTCTTCCTCTGCCTTTGGCACCTTCCTGTCAGCAGGTGTCATCCAGTCACATGATATCTCCATATCCACACAATCACTTCTCTTATCAACACAACACATTCTCCAGCCTCTCTCTCGCACCCCTTCAATATTAGCTGTTATAGTTATACGTCAAGAGCCTCCAACACTAACTTCCCCTTTCTTCAACATATTCCTGTAGAAATCCTCTGCCTTTGTTTCAATTCATTTTGAAAAAAAACAAGGAACTTGGCAAAATAACTTTGTCTTTATTAAGCTGACGTTTGGAACATAAATATACGGGAAATTCTGATGGAAGCTTTCAATAAAAACCATTTTAAAAAGGAAGTTTGAACCCTAGAACCAGATCTGGTTTCAGGCAGTTTGGGGTCAAATGGATTAAATGATCTGAGTCAGTAATTTATAAACTTATTTTGATGTGGAACCCATCACGTGATTTGCCAAAAGTCTTGGAATTCATCCCTATATTCACAGACAGCCCCCTACTGTTACCTTCAGACATTAAATGGAACAAAAATGGTTTTCAAGAAAAAATTTATTCATGTAAAAAGACATAATTCAAATTATGCAAAAGAAACAGCTCTTAAGTTGAAAAAAAATGATCAAAACAGTATACTTAACACAGTTTAAATGTCAGAAGCTATGGTTTTATAGGTGAGAAAAATCCCTTTAAAGACGTATAGTGTTAGAAAACACAACATACTTCAGAGCTGAGTAAAACAAAATTGCTCCATAAGTGATCACAAGAGTAACAAATACTGTATTTCACCATAGTTGCCGGTAATCAACAGATAATAGTGATTTATTATTTTGAAAATAATGGCATTTATTTTATAAAATATTTCCATTCAGTTTCATTAACCAGCATTTTGTCTTTCAGAAGACCAGAATATTGTCTTTTTCTTTGATTTAGGCAAGAGAAACTCCGATCGTTTCTAACAAGCCATCTGATTTCCTTTCATGAGTTCTGCTACAATTAACCATTTCTGTACATCCTGCAGCGGTTGGACAATTTGACAGGATCCATTGTCTACAAGACCAGGATCCACACCAGATTCCATTGTCTACGTTGGCAATATTTCGACACCTAGATGCCCTTTCTAATGCCAACCACTTTGCAGAGAACAACTTCAACTGTTTAAAAAACCCCAACAAAGTTCTAAACAAGCACGTGGTTAAGCTCGGTATATCGAGTTACCTCCCTTAAGGTAAGAGACTGAAAACTGGTCTCGGGCCAAAATATTCCCCACCAAAAAAAATTACCGTAGTACAGAATCAACAAGTAAAAAAAAAAGGAAAAAAACAAAAAATCGTCCGCGGGCCGCAACAAATGATATTAAATCTGCATTCACGAATTTCGATTTCCTCGACAAATATGAGCAGTAAATGCGTAAAGCGTGTAAATAGCATCTTCGCGAGCACCGCACCCTTTCGTTGACACATTATGACAGACCTCTTCTCCTTACGCTTTCTCTAAACCCATATTTGGCGAAAAGACGAAATAAAGACGTCAAGTGAAACCTAATCCATAATTTCAATATTTCTCATAATTTATAACAAAAAATAGTTTGAAAGAAGTATTTTTAAATGCATAGATCGATAATATAAAGGAGATGAGTGATTAGTTTGTTCTTAGATTCGTTATAATGTATTGTTGGCAGGAATTGTTTCAAACTTTAACAGAGACGAGTCTCACAAACCGTTAGAAGTAGAGACAACGAGATCACTCGATCTGCCACAACAACAACAGCAAGCAAATACAAAACTACCATCTTAAAACAAAGAACGATGAGTTATACATAGTCCTAAACATATAGCATACATACACACACATATATATATATATATATATATATATATATATATTACAAGATAGTCGTGATTAGAATGCTCGTTCAGGGCTGACTGGGGGCCAAACTACAACAACAGCCATATAGAAGTAAATAAAGTTATTCGAACAGAGGCTTTATAGAATATAACAAAAAATAAAAAAGGTTGTTTGAATATATTTCTTACCTCTCGTGGACAGCCAATTCTCCGAGAAGCATCAACAAAGTAATGGCATTTAAGAATGGAAACCGGGAGAGAATGAAAAAACAAACTTTCACAGATCGTCTCTTCCAAGTTTGTAACATGGTTCACGCCTTCGCCAGACAGACACACTTTATCAAAAGGCTATTGTGGGCCTTAAATGCCCTCCACTTACAGTCTCTTCTTTTAAGCAAGTGTCTTCAATTTCTTCTTCTATTTATGTTGTGTAATTACTCGGCAGACACCAGGCAATCTGCTCACACAGCCACAAACACAACACATACGCAAGGCTTCGCGTTACAGGAAAATGGTTTGTGTCAGATATTACAAGGGAGGTAACTCTCCCTGTCAGAGTTTCTGCAGTGGGAATTAAAATCCTTAATTAGCAACTATTTACATTCGTAATCCTTTCCACTATAGTCACAACGCCTGAAGTTTGGGAGAAGGGACTTATCGATTACATCGACCCCAGTGCTCAACTGGTACTTATTTTATCGATTCCCGCAAGGTGAAAGGCAAAGTCGACCTCGGCGATATTTGAACTCAGAACGTAAAGCCATAAAAAATGCCGCTGCGTATTGACGACGAGTCTGCCTTGTTCCACTTGTAATCCACGTCTTTTATTCTGATCCCATTCACTTCACATCAATATAGGAATACACACGATGGGAATACAAATTGACCCTAATATCTAGCTGGTGTTTTATTAACCCAACCGAGATATGAAATATAATACTGACTCGTGGGATTTTAACTCCCAATGTAAAGGACCGTGATTAAAAACTGTTTGGGATTCTGTCAAACTCTTCTAACGATCTTGCTAGTCATCGGTTGAAATACTAACCCCAACTGGTTTACCACGGGTCATTAAACAAAGAAGCATTTGCTTAGAGCCTCACGATTTATCGGAAATTTAAAAACTTTCTTTCCATGAATATGTGATGTTACATGCAAAAAAGTTCTTTGTTTCATTTATCTATATTTGTTTAGCGAACAATAAAATTCGGTCCTGAAAAAAACCCAGAACAAATATCTTATTTTTGCGGAGGCTTCAAATGAATTAATGTTTAATGAAGAGCAATTACTGCTACCAATGTTTTATATTAATACAAATTTTGGATCTTTTCAGTTTGACCGGCAGTTTTTAAAAATAATTTCCACGTAACTAAACACTTTTAAACTTCGTATACTGGTAGAATGTGTTTATAAAACATCTTTTTCTCTTAGCTTTATTGAGAAAATTCTATGGTTTGTAAGATATTTGTTGTTTGTTTTTTTTTTCCAATTTCAACCAATCAATGACGTCTATTGAGGTGAAAACATTCTGTGCCGTATGAATATGTCCCCCATTTAAGAAACAGATTGGGTTTATTTACATTTCTGAAGAAAAAAAAGATACCCTTCCCCGCACCCCTAACCCTAAAATAGATTGAAATGCAATAGATCGATACTAGGGTCATAATTATGGATGACAATTTCATATGACACTGCTAGAAAAAACTGCCGTTCAAACCGAAAAGATCCCAAATTTTTAAAAATTAGATCTCGTAAGTAAGACCAAAGAAAATAAACAAACAAATAGATAAGTTTCTGCCAGCGTGATATTTTAAACAGCAAATGTTTTCACTTGAATGAATAGAGCGACATAACTAAGGTTGTTATATCAGACACGGGGAACTTTTATCAAGAAGCAGTCCATGTGAGAGATGGCTTGTCATCGAGTAGACTGCACTACTAAACAAGTTTAAGATAATTTTTCAATGTTGCACCATTCAGAAAGTCCCACAGGCCGGATGTTGCCCCAAATTGGTTTACATGTATTATTGATTCTAAGAAAGTAGAGGTTTACAAAAATATTGACGTGTCTTTTGAGGAAAGCAGGTAAACCAGGTGGCACCCCATTTACCCAGAAGCCACGTAAACCTGCTTATTCGCGCGAGTTAAACTCTTCGTAGCATGTCAGATCTTACAAAACACTTATTCTTCACATGAAAAGAATTAAAAACTACGAGGGATTTGAAGAAAACTATCTTTAACAGTGGAACTGAAAGTAAATACTACAATTAATAACCTTTCTACTGAAGGCACATGGCCTTGAAATTTGGAGGGAGGGGACTAGTCAATTACATCGACCCCAGTGTATAACTGATACTTAATTTATCGACCCTGAAAAGAAGAAAGGCAAAGTTGACCTCGGCAGAATTTGAACTCAGAACGTAAAGACAGACAAAATATTGCTAAGCATTTCACCTGGCGTGCTAACAATTCTGCCAGCTCGCTGCCCCATAACTAGTTAATAATGTACGAGCTGGCAGAATTGTTAGCACGCCGGGTGAAGTGCTTGGTGATATTTCGTCGGCCTTTACGTTCTGAGTTCAAATTCCGCCGGGGTCGACTTTGCCTTTCATCCTTTCGGGGTCGATAAATTGAGTACCAGTTATGCACTGCGGTCGATGTAATTGCCTTAATCCGTTTGTCTGTCCTTGTTTGTCCCCTCTATGTTTAGCCCCTTGTGGGTAATAAAGAAATAGGTATTTCGTCTGCCGCTACGTTCTGAGTTCAAATTCTGCCGAGGTCAACTTTGCCTTTCATCTTTTCGGGGTCAATTAAATAAGTACCAGTTACGCACTGGGTCGATATAATCGACTTAATCCATTTGTCTGTCCTCTCTGTGTTTAGCCCCTTGTGAGTAGTAAAGAAATAGGTATTTCGTCTGCCGTTACATTCTGTGTTCAAATTCCACTGAGGTTGACTTTGCCTTTCATCCTTTCGGGGTCGATAAATTAAGTACCAGTTGCGTACTGGGGCCGATCTAATCGACTGGCCCCCTCCCAAAAATGTTGGGCCTTGTGCCTAGAGTAGAAAGGAATAACGTATAGAATATTGTGTCGAAAAATCCCTTTTATTTGAAAAGAAAATCGAAAGCTTCCCTTCGACCTAATTCCATCTGTGTTTTCAACACAATATTCTGCGCGTTATTACCTGCAGCTCTATGACCAAAGTGGTGAGCTGGCAGAATCGTTAGCACACCGGGTGAAATGCTTCACGTTCTCAGTTCAAATTCTGCCAAGGTTGACTTTGCCGTTCATCCTTTTGGGAGTCAATGAAATAAGTACCAGTTATACACCAAGGTCGATGTAATCGATGAGACCCCTTCCTCCCCCAAATTTTCAAGGCCTTCTGCCTAGAGTAGAAATGATTATTTGCAGCTTTATAAAGTGGGGAGCTGGCAGAATCGTTTGCACGTCGGACAAAATGCTCTGCGACATTTCGTCCATCTTAATTTTTGAGTTCAAATTCGGCCGAGGTCGCCTTTATTTTTCATCCTTTCCGGGTCGATATAATAAGTAACCAGTTGAGCATTGAGGTTGATGTAATCGACAAGACCCACACACGAATTTCGGGCCTTGTGCCTAGAGTAGAAAGGATTATTGTAGCTTTATACACTTCAAGTTCCACTGTTAAAACTAATTTAGGACAAACATTGATTTTCTTTTAATGTCTTGAAAAGTAGAGCAATTCCTTTCTTACAACAGATGACATTGAAAAAAAAAACAAAAAAGGCAGCTGTTCCTCTGTAGATTCGTTTTTTATTTGCTTTGGCCAACGAGATATAAAAACGTTTCCAGTGTAGACCACCTCCAAAAACAGTCGCCATGGCCTGATTTAGATGGAAGAGACATTTTCTTCAGGACATTTCACAAATCTCTGAGTAAAACTAAGGCCTTGGAATCTTCTTTAGAAGAAACAGTTTTACAAAGCACTGAAAAAATAAAACTTTCTAATGAATAGAATTTATAGAAACCGCTGAGTTTAACCATGTTGATGTGGCAAGGAGATTCGCTAGAAATAACAGTCAATAATTCACTTTTCTTGCCTTTTGTGATCGATTAAATGTGTACTGGTAATACATTTGGGTTCATTTAACAAAACACAGCGACTGATGGAGAAATCAGGGATATAAAATGAGTTGGAGGAAAGATTTGATGAGGAGATTAGGCAACGGCGCCAGTTCTGTGTATATGCATTTTGCTTTCGGAACCGCAGAAATGGGCAGATTTTCTCGAGCACTGAATATCGCCAACTGTCCCAGTTCTTTGTTTTCTCCTTCATGATATTCAAACACCCCAGATTATTCTTCACCACTTCACCCGATGTCTTCATGAGTCCCCTTCCTCCTTTATAAGTTCCGTTTACCTTGAGTGGTCAGCACATTTTTATACAGCTGTTGATATGATCGCATGATATGGTTATCCATATGACCATTCCAACGCAGTCCTCTCTTGCGCACTAAAACTGTTGCCCCTTCTGTCCATTTTTTTTTCTTAATACATTTGTACTTTGTCGTACACAAACGTTACTTTTCACATCCAATGGAGCATTCCTTCCCTGTCTCCACATGTCCTCTGCATTCAGAGTCCACATCTCACAACTATATAAAAATGCTGCTCATACACAAATATCACACAGCCTGCCTTGCACTTTGAGAGAGAAATCTTTTATGAACAGAGGCAATACTTCTCTGAACGTTTCCCAGCCAGTTCTTATTCTAGCTTTGCAATTACATCACCAAGTTAAAAGAAGTTATCTAATACCTCTTAAGATTTGAGAAAATCTATTTCCCGAGCACTCTCTTGGTGTTTATTGCTCCTCTGAATGTCACATACAAAGTCTACTTTCTCTATCAACCTGCTCCTCACTCTATTACACTTCTTATGTTTAAATGGTTTGCCTTGTGTATGTCACATCAATTCTCTTCCTATTGACTCAAGGCTATTTCCTTGATGAAAGCAGAGTCCCCTCTCTTTTTTCCTCGTTATTAAAACTTTGCTCTTTGCTAGGTTAACTTTGAAGCCTTTCGATTCCCGATTCCAGATTTTGTTTCCAAACCTGGAATTTCTTTTTTAATTCTGCAATAGATTCAACCATAACAACGTCTTCAGTATATAGCCGTTCCCATGAGCAACCAGACTTAAGCTGCTCTGTTATGATCCGTATTTTTATGATGAATAAGAGGGGACTGAACCGAACCCTGATGAATTAACTGCTCATTAAATTCGTCGCAATACTCGTTAACCCTTACCTTCTGTACATGGCTTGTATAACTCTTACAAACCATTTGTTTGCTCCTAGGTTTTCGAGTGATCACCAGATTACAAAGTGAAGGACCCTATCAAAGGCTTTCTCAAGATCGTCTGCTAAATACAGAAGCTAACTTTTGTAGACTTGGGTGTTGAATGACTGTGGCTGTGTTAGCGATCTACGACCAAGTTTATCTTAAGTTTTTGATAAGATCATTTCTTTACAAATATCTACAACAGTTGTTTACTGGAGGCTGAATCACTGTTTATCAGTAGAGAGATATGAATATATCTTGTGTTTTGGTTGAGAATATATGTTCATAGTGGACAAATCATTCTTTTTAACCCAGGGTCGGGGAGTGACCAAGAAACCTGACTCCTCAGGAGATGCCAATGTTCCTCTCTTCTATATTTATTGCCATGATTTGGCAGGAAAATCATAGAAAGTTCCACTAGAAATATACAATTCAATGATCGCAACTGAGATGTTATTAGTTAGAATTCAAGACAAGTTGTCTGATATTCTTCCCTTATTTCTCGTTGCTGGGCCAATGACGATTCCATTCTAAATTCCACTACACTTTTATCCAAGATCTTCTGCCTGTACCTCTCTAGGACATATTCAGTTCCTTTCTCAGGCACAAATCTAGTTTACTCCCTCTAATTAATTGAGCTAGAATTCTTTTCCTAACTTTCATAATCTGGTCCAAACATTTGAATTCGATTCTCCTGTGATTATCTCTACCCGAGGTATCCTATTAACGTTTGACTGTCATTTAATATAATTACCTTCCTGTACTAATTAAGTAGGCAACAAGACTGTATCCTACTCTACCAGATATTTTAAGCAACTCAACAGTAATTCCTCAGATTCTTTTCTTGTGTGTAGTTCGGTTCTGTTGTTAATAAGTGGGTTGGTCTTGCTTCTTTTATCTTCAGGTTCCCAAAGTTTTGTGCCATCGTTTCAAGGGAAACCTGGATATATTGGGTGTCGTATATCAGATTTTTTTTTTAATATTGAGGTATTCTTTAACCTGTGTACTATGTTGGTACTTTTAATGTAGAATTCAATACATGGGTTTATATACTACGTAGGACCGCAGACATATCATTGATCGAGTAATTGGGCAACGTTCAAACGGCTGTATTTGTCTCGGCTCGTTTTTAGTTAGGATCCTCCCCAGAGAGATCCATAATCTGCCAGTTATATATCCAATCCATTGCTACAGATGGCAGCAGTTGTTTTTTCGTAAAAATGTGGCAGTTTCAAAAGAAAAATGTTACTTATCCCTGAATGTGTGGATTTTGTTAAGAGGTCTGGTGTTTAGTGAAAGAGTAAGGATGAATCATTCTCTGTAAGGACTTTTCAGAATTGAACAGTGCTGGGTCTTTTTCTTTTCTGCCTCACTGCATTTACTGTGAATCTCATTTCTAACGCAGGTCATTTTAGCTCTGAAGGGTAGAGATGAATTACAATACACAAAGAGGCCCCTACATACTGCTTTTCTACAAAAACTAGTGGAATTGGATCCGTTCTGAAGCAGAGACAAGGAAATGGTATTATCGGATGCTCCATTTTAAATTTTATTTGTTCCTCGATGTTGTTGAACATATTCTATATTTTAAATGACTTCCTCACAAGATGAGGGTTGTTGTGCCCATTCCTAGTCAGCCTTCAACACTTTGCCCCTCTTCCACAAATCTGGAATGCTCGACATCTTCTGGCAGCACAACATCCACTGTTGCAACTCATACTGGATTCCTCTTAAACCCAATTTTTCTCGGCCCATTTGTACTCTGGCACACGGACATGTCACATTCATCAGAGCATGCTAGTTTCATTCGCTTCTGCTCTCCACAAGTCTTCAACATTCAAGAGCAGAACCTTGCTATCATGGAACATCACTGTTCTAACACCTGCATCATAAAATCTACCCTTCACTCTCAGAGAAAACACCTTTGTTGCCACCAGTGGTAATAGCTTGCTCACCATTTTTCCAACCAGTTTTTATCTCAATACTACACTTACAGAGCAACCACTTGCCCTGCTTATTTCAGCCAACCTGAAACTCAAGAGAATGGCTCTCCAATGTGCTCATGACAAATGTTGCTCCAGGGTATCTGCCACATACAAACACCTCTCTGTAAGTCAGCCCCTAATTCCACTGCACCTTTTGTGTATAGTTTTTGGGGTTTATACCTTCTCCTTTCCTGCATATCAAGCAAAGTCATCCCCTTGATGACTAAAACTTACTAAAACTTTAGTTTCTGCTAACTTTGATACCTCTTGATTCTAGGTTTAACTTCCATGCCAGGAATCTCTTCTCTAATTCCAATATATGTATATATATTTCCGTGTCAGTGGCACGTAAAAAGCACCATCCGAATCGTGGCCGAAGCCAGTGCCGCCTCGACTGGCTTCTGTGTCGGTGGCACGTAAAAAGCACCATCCAAATCGTGGCTGAAGCCAGTGCCGCCTCGACTGGCTTCCGTGCAGGTGGCACGTAAAATGCACCATCCGAATCGTGGCCGAAGCCAGTGCCGCCTCGACTGGCTTCCGTGCCGGTGGCACGTAAAAAGCACCATCCGAATCGTGGCCGAAGCCAGTGCCGCCGCGACTGGCTTCCGTGCCGGTGGCACGTAAAATGCACCAATCCGACCGTGGCCGATGCCAGCCTCGCCTGGCTCCAGTGCAGGTGGCACGTAAAAAGCATCCACTACACTCACGGAGTGGTTGGCGTTAGGAAGGGCATCCAGCTGTAGAAACATTGCCAGATCAGACTGGAGCCTGGGGCAGCCTTCTGGCTTCCCAGATCCCCGGTCGAACCGTCCAACCCATGCTAGCATGGAGAACGGACGTTAAACGATGATGATGATGATGCATGGGATCAAGCAAGTTTCATTTGTCAAAGTGATACAGTATAGAGTTTATTTAAATCTAGTTTTACTAATAATAATCAGTGCTTGACCAGATTCTATAATAGAAGCCCCGTTAAACTGGTGATACTTTTAGTTTTAAGGGTGCCTAACTGTCATGAGCATCCTAGAAAAAAATACCTTTTCTTTTTAAAGAACATAATTCATTGTTAAGATAAAGTTTGTTCCTTCTTGAGCCATGCCTGGCTCATAAGGGCCGGTTTCCAGTTTCCTTGGCGTATAGATTGCCCACCTGGTCCGTTGCAAGATGCAGGACGAAAGAGTGAGAGAAAATTGTGGCATAAGAGTCAGCAGAGGTTCACCATTACCTTTTGCCAGAGCCGCGTGGAGCTTAGGTGTTTCGCTCAAAAACATACACATCGCCTGGTCTGAGATTCGAACCCGCGATCCCTCGACTGCGAATCAGCTGCTCTAACCACTAGGCCATGTGCCTCCACTGTCAAGAGAAAGTAACTTGTGAATAAAACCAATGGATAAAGGCCCTTGATAATAAACTTAATGACTTGATGTCAGTTTCATCAGGGGTACAAAGGGTTCACTATACTAAAAAGATCCAATTCAATAAAAAAAAAAAAAAAAGCAGGGTGGAATAGATTAAAGGAAAGAAAGCAGACATTTGAAAATTCTATATTCATGAACAACTCATTCATGGTGGCCACGTCCAGTTGCATAATATAAACTTATCTGTGTATTTACATTTAGTGAACTTAACATTTAAATATGTCTCTCTGATCCCAGTAAACTTTTTTCCAGTCTCATTCTTTCCCCTGAATATATTTTGCAATAATCTCCATAAGACTGCCATCTTGATACTGTAGTTTGAAGCATTTTATTCATTTAAAGATCAGATGATGTAACTTAAGAAGCTTGAAGCACTGAGTTATGCAAATGATTGAGACTGTTGATTGAACCTTTCCCTCATAAATCATGACCTTTGTCTGGTCCGTTCAATGCATTTGTAATGATGTCTTAACATAAGCATGCTTATAAGATATGATTTGCTTCATAAAAGCAATGCAACTAAAACTCATTTTGACATTATGTCTATTAAATAGTTTTCTATATCTAAGGTTGGAATTATGCCAAAATTAACCTCATTGATTCAACAATGTAGTTTAGGGTTAGGGTTAGAATCCCAGCTCCTTCTACGACCTATCTTATCAGGGGGAATTCAGACTTTGGTAGTGCAACACCAAACAGATGGCTATGATATGCAAAGCCTTTCAGCTGGTTGTTTGTCAACCAATCAACCCGCTTACTAACAGGTCTTCAATTTCTTTAATGTCAAAGACAAAAAGAAGGAACGGTAATTAATGGATTCCAGTGAAAGTGAAAATGGTAATCTGTGAGGGATGGAATGGGAGAGGACATAGTTAACAATTAGGAGGGTGGCAAAACTGAATGGATCAGTTCAGAAGATAAAGGGAAAAGTTGTTGAGACTTAGTTACTGATGTTGCTTCAGATTTGAAAAACCTGGAATTTATAGTTATATCCTCAAACCAAACATTTGATCTGTGTTGTAGCATGGCATTATGGGATAGGTGCCAGATTGGTTGACCATATTTTCTGGTAACAAGTCAAATTTTTCAAGTAAGTCAACTTATGAACTAAGGCAACTTTGGAGGACCAAAAACTCAATGTGGACTGCAGCAAAATTTGGAAAGATAGTGACGATGTTTGACTGCATGCACAGGCTTACAGCATAATCTACAATGACTTGTATGCCAGAAAATACAGGATGTTAGAGTAGGGCATTATGGGATGCAAACAGGATTGGTCTGTGTTGTGGCATTGCATTATGGGATACATGCTAGGTTGTTGTGGTGTAGAATGAAACATCGCCTGAACAAAGTAGTCAAGCAATGCAGCAGTAAGCCAGTGAGCTGAGAACCAAAAATGAGAGAGAGAGAGAGAGAGAGAGAGAGAGAGAGAATGGCATTGTTGCCAGTCTTTGTGTGTGAGTAAAAGCAAAAGAGGACACAAACACAAAAAAGTATATTTGTTTTCTTTTAATATACATACATAAACATGTAAATATTTATATATACATAAACATGTATGAAGGTGTGTGTGACTGTGTGTGTATATATATATATACACACAGATGTATACATACATATACATGCACATATACACACATACATACAAAAGTCCACTTCATTGCTGTCATCATTGGGTTTTACTTCTATTTTTCCACACTAGCATGGGTCAGATGAGTTAGCAATGAGTAGCTGAAATCACTTCCAAATGAATAATTGAAACAAGATTACAGTGTTTCACAGAGGTAGAGAGCAAGGGGGAAAAAACCCAAAAAAACTTAAGATGAAGCAGTCAGTGGAAGGGGGTAATAGACCGGAAAATATTTGGTCTCATGGAAGAAATGATTACAAGACAGAGATATCTGGAAGATTACAAGACAGAGATTGCTGCATGACGAACCTGTTGAATTTATACCAGCAATGAAGGATAGGGGGAAAAAAAAAGCATGGAAATTGATGAACATGGATATTTATATATATATACACACGCATACAGATATATATATGTTTGTATGGTATAAATGTGCATGTGTGTGTATATATATATACACACACACATATACATACATGTATAAACATGCATATATACGTGTTTGTGTGTGTGTGTATGCATATATACATACATATTTTTATGTGTACATATGCATATATATATCTATACACACACACATTCATCTACCCACACACTGGTATCACTTAATTTAAAGACAAGAGTATTACTGATGATTAAGCTTTAATTATTTCCATTAATTATTTTATCACAATTTAACCTCTATATGAACACAAAATATCTTTACTCTTTTAAATAATGTAAATTTAAACAAGAAAAATTTGAATTTGCTAAATGCAATTATCGGCAGTATCAATAACGCCACAAAAATGAACATCACTGAATTTAACATATTTCCCTCTCACCACAAAATAGAAAACATGAATTAAAAAACAACTATATAACCCCCCCCCTATGGCACTTAGAATATTTGGTCAGTTACCTACAAAAGGAAACAGAATCTTGTCCCAAAGGTATTGAATTTTTGTGTTTGAAGACATCACTTGGAGTATCTTCTTCATTATTTTTGCCAAAGAATTCATTAAACATCTTGGATTTCCTTTGTTGAATATTCTTGTTGAACCATTTCTATAATTTCTTTTCATCAGATTTAAAACCAGAATTTGTGCTTGTCACGGCAACATTTGGATTTTCTTGGTTTTTTTTGGTGAAATCCTTGATATTTTTTTTCTTCTTGGAGTTTACCATCATACTGGACAAAAACCTATCACTCACCAGATGATTTTTGGTTTATGGAAGACTAATTTTCTCCTGCATTTCCAAACTATAATGTTCAATGGAAGAGACCCTTCCTCAGATAAGTAACACAAGATGTTGCCATATTGTCAGATCTGTGCAGTCTGAGTGAAAATCTTCTCCTTAATCACACTGAACCAACACCTGGGGTATTACTCAAGGAATTAAATTTGGATTCCTCCAACCAGTCAGAGATATCCATTCTTTAAGTTCCTTAAACTGTACACACATTGGTCTGCAAGAGAAATGTACAATTGTTTTCTATGTGCAGCTTATTCCACAGGACCCAAACCATTTCAGACAATTTTCAAAGGCAATTGGCACCAATCTGTATGGGGTGTTTCTATCAACCATAACAGCAACCGTGATTCTGTTCTCCATCAACAAATGGTGAGTGTATTCACTCATCCTTCCAGCAGCTTTACACAGTTAGCCTGGAACACAGCAGTTGGAATGACTCCTGGTTCCATACAAGTCCACAGCTTGGTCAACTGCAGGTTCTGAGCCGGGATTTCAACTAATCCAGTCAGACCCTTTTTAGCCAGGTCCCTGATGTAGAAGTAACCACAACAGACACATTCAAACAGTAAATAATAATTAGGCTTAGAGTAAATACATTGAATATTAAAATAAAATACCATATCATATTTTCTCAAAATGTTCTTAAAGTGACGTTTGCTGAGGTGTCTCTATTAGTTCTGTCAACAGCTGTATTTGGCTGATTAAATCTGTTTCAAATTTCATAATTGAGGTAAAAAAAAAAAAAAAAACAACAAAAAACCCAATATTTTTTGTCAAATACAGTTGAAATTGTGATTGAAAAAAATATTTTATAATCATCAGCAAATCTTTCAAATGAAGAAATACCACTGTATATACATATAGCAATGCGTATACGTGTGTGTGTATGCATGTGTGGATGCATATATATGTGTGTGTGTGTACATATGTAAGAATATATATATACACACACATATATACATGATGAAAGATGAATTGTTTATAATCAGATAAACCAAACAAAATTAAAATACTTTTATACATATTTGGGTACCCCACTATTTTTTTTTTTTTTACATCATAAGGTACCCTTTGAATTATTTTTCTCCCTGCCAAATCAAATCAAATGACATACAATGGGGGTAACAATGGTAGAATATTATTATTATTATTTTACAATCTTGCTTTTTTTTTTTTTTCATTTTTTATTTCAATGTAGTCACTTCCTTACCGATGTTTCCAAGAATGGTAAAAAGAAGTCTACAAACAACAACAGATTCTTCTTTTGACTCGGCATCATTAAAAGACAAATCTTGTAAAAGAGCAGTGCAGAGTCAATTGAATTGTCTCCCTTGCTGAGGTTTGGAATTCAGAAAGTAGGGTGGGGGTGGCTTGTAATAATAATAATAATGATCATACAGATTTAAGGAATGGAAATGTTTCCATGCAGAATGGGGAAGAATCTAACAAGAGAGTCCAATAACTGTATTAAAGCCAAATGCCAATTCTAAGAATAATAATGGTTTCAAATTTTGGCATAAGGCTAGTAATTAAAGGGAGTGAGGGGGGGGGAGTTGATTACACTGACCCCAGTACTTGGTTCATACTTTATTTTATCGACCCCCCCCCTAAAAGGATGAAAGGCAAAGTTGACCTTGGCGGAATTTGAACACAGAATGTAAAGTCGGATGAAATACCACTCAGCATTTTGTCCAGAATGCTAACAGTTCTGCCAACTCTGCCTAACGATAATGATGATAATAATAATAATAACAATGATAATCCTTTCCACTATAGGCACAAGGCTAGCAATTTTAAGAGGAGGAGAAAACTGATAACATCAAATCCAGTTCTCAGCTGGGATTTATTTTATTGACCCTAAAAAAACGAAAAGCATCGTCATAGTAGTAGTAGTAGTAGTAATAGTAGTAGTAATAGTGGGTGCCTTGAGGGGTGTAAAGAATGAAAACAAAAGTTGAAAAGCAAAATTTGGAACTGAGATACGTACAGAACTTCTTCAGAAGAAGATGCCACAATAAAGGAACAGCTCAGCTTCTGAGGAAGGTTCTAGAAATAGAAGAGAAGAGGATCTGAAAACTCTTAGCCACTTATTATGACTCAGTCTCTCAAATAATCAGCAAAAAATTGGTCTGGTTCCTGCAAGAAATGGTTGCACTTGGTCCAATACCAAAACTGCTGTCTAACAAGCTGAAAGATATTTAGAATTGAGACTCACACTGCCAACCTGCTAAAAAGAGCCTTCCTGCATTCTCCAAGAATCCTCCGAAAGATTCTTGAGATTCAAGGAGACTTGTCACCAAGACAACATCCCTAATAACTAAAGTTTTAATAATAATAATAATCCTTTCTACAAAAGATACAAGGCCTGAAATTTTGGGGGGAGGGGACCAGGCAATTACCTTGACCCCAGTGTTTCACTGGTACCTACTTAATCGACCCAGAAAGAATGGCAGAATTTGAACTCAGAACGTGAGGACGGACGAAATGGCGCAAAATATTTTGCCTGGTCTGCTAATGAGTCTGCCAGATCACCACCTTTCAAATTTTGACACAAGGCCAGCAATTTAGGGGGAGGGGTGGCTAGTTGATTACATCAACCCCAGTGTTCAATGGAAGGGATAAAGCCTTAAATCTGAGGGTAGAGGGAGAAGGGGTTATTCAATTACATCAACCCCAGCACTGGGCTGTACTTTATTTTATCAACCCCAGAAAGATGAACGACACAGTTGACCTTCACAGGATTTGAACTCAGAATGTAAAGAGTCAGAAGAAATACCACAAGGCATTTTGCCTGACTCACTGCCAATTTACCACCCCAATAATAATAATAATAATTTTTCCCATTGGCATGGCTACAAATTTATTTAGGTGGTGATAGTGTAAATCAGTTGTAGGAAAGTCAATACATGACAAGTATTGATTGGGTGTGAGTGTGCACGTGTATTATATATTATATATCTATGTATATGTATATTGTTGAGCTGAACTCTGCCTTTCATTCCTCCTGTATATGTGTACATTATATATATATATATATATATAGTGTGTGTGTGCGTGTATAAACACAGACACACACACACATGCAAAAGAAGACTGAAAGTTAACCTCAACAACATTTGAAGGGCAAAAACCTGATTGAAGCAAAGCAGAAACCCTTTCCCTAACAATTCTCCTGATTCTTGTCTAAAAATCTTTAATCATTGACACAAAACAAAACCATTTTCAAGAGGGGAGGACTTCTAATATCACATACATCAGTTGGGGAACCTTTTTTTTTTTTTGTCGATGGCTTAGTACGGAGTAGGGTGGGGGTGGGGGGTCAAAGCAGAATGGCAATGTAGGGCTTCCAAAACTTGCAGGGAAAAGGAAAGCCACAACCCCTCAGGTACAGTTCATCCAAAGGGATTCCATCTCTCCAGCTTCACTCACAAAGTAGAAGACATTTGTGCAGTGATGAGATTGAACCTGGACTGACCTGATTGCAAAGCCAACTTTTGTCCACTTCATTGTCATGCCTGTATCTACATTGAAAGAATGGGTTCCCTGGGAGGATTTCAAACAACCTTATGTCTCACACATTCTGGGTGAATAGGGAACAGGCTACCTATTATATTGCAAAGCATCTCAGAACAAACCCAATTTCTTCTTTTATAATATATCATATCTTTATATATATAAAAGTGAAGTTGTGTGTCTGTCTCCTACGATTTAGATTCCTAACTACTCCCATATTTTGCAGTGCAGTTTAACCAAAAGCGGGTATCTTATAGTCACGATTCATATCGAGCCCTTCTGGGTATTAGCGCGCATCTACGATGAATCTACGATTTAAAAAAAAACTTACCATCAATTTTTCCCATTTTTAATGCATTTTTGGCATATATAAGGGAAGTAACTCTCTAAAAATTTATTATTAAATCTCAGAACGTAAAAAGCTACAGTACCCCCCCCCCTTGTGGTTAGCCATATTGAGATGGCTGTTATACTTTACATCTCTAAAAATGCTTATATAGTTATTTCCCTTACAAACCCGAGCAATGCCGGGCGATACTGCTAGTATATATATATAAAGAAACATGTTAGTCCCTATCTGCATTGGTTAGCAATTCCCTCATTACAAATTGAAGAAAACTTTAACGGACCAATTTAAGAATTCCTTTCTTCATTTCAGACAAAAGATTTTCCCAACTCAAATGGCCGTAGTCAATGTTTCTCAGTTTTTAAAATTATTCCAGACACATTTCCATTTCAACATCTGATTTTTTTTTCAATAATTGAAATTATATAATGAATTATAATACAATGAATGTCACCCTGTTCTTCGATCTTCCACCCCACCCCACCCTCCACAATCTCAGAGGATCAACAAAGATTTAAGGATTGGAAACAATTCTAACTTTAAACTGAAGAATTATTCAATATTTTTCAATAGAAGACATGTTCCTTGATTTTTACAAGTAAAAAGTTGACAGTGACTTCAAAGTTCTCGCTTCCCAACGGCCATTAAACTGATGATGGCAGGCAAGCCCAAACTTCAAAGTCACTATCAATCTTTTTCCAAGTAAAAATTAACACACACACACACACACAAATAACAAGATCGAGGTATGAGAGTTGCAACTTTCATGGAATCAGCAAAATAGGTGAAATAACAAGTTGCACACCCGATAGTAAACTTTTATTGCCAGACATTTATGCAGTCACACACACACAGCAAGGTGAACTTAGCCAGGATGAATCTAAAATATCCCAGCCACAGAAATAGGGTCCTATTAGGGTTATTTAGATTTTAGGGAAAAGGGAAATGAGTTTTGTCATGAAAATCATTCATTTCCAATGTGTTTCAGGGATTTGCTTGAAACGAAAATGGGTCGCAGATTCGACCCCCAGAAACCCACCTCTGTTTCATAGTGCTCCCCTAAGTAACATGAAACAAAGTTCAAGACCAAATTTTTACATGAGAGACAGTCATTCAGTTGATTAGACCGGACCCTGATACACTACTGGTACTTATCATTATTGACCCCATGGAGGGACGAAAGATAAAAATCAAACTGTGTGGGATTTGAACTCAGCATTTTTTTTTTGTTTTGTGTTAATCCTTTATTTGTGATTTCTAACGAAGCCATGTCTTCATAATAAACAGAACTGAGACGCAGAAGGACAAAACTGAATCTGGTAAAGCATTTAGTGTGGTGCTCTACCTTGTGAAGTAGCATGAGGACCCACGGAGATTACATGAAAGCTGAAGTGTCGTGGGGGGGAGGGGGGATTTGAATAAACCTAGCACATACGGTGGAAGAAGAAGAAAAGAGGGAAGAGACACTGAAAACAGAGGTGGCGGGGGATTATAATTTTCTAACTTTCAATTACGATAAGAATACATGGACAAGTAAATGAATAATAATAATAATAATAATAATGATAATAATAATGATAATAATGATAATAATGATAATAATAATGATAATAATAGAGGAGAAAAGTAAGAAAAATGTAAAACGTGAAAATATATAAGTTAGAATGAATGCGAAACAACTGCAACAAATAAGTCACTATTGGTGATGGTGGTGTGCTGGGGTAAAACGTGTGATGACAATGAGGTAGGCAGGTGGTGGTGGTGGTAGTGGTATGGTGGTGTAGTAATGCAGCAGTACAGAGGGAGGGGGGCTGGTTGCTGTTCATGAACGGTGACATTGCAACAGTGTTACGTTGGTATTAATAATAATAATAATAATAATATAATAATGATAATAATGATAATAATAATGATAATAATAGAGGAGAAAAGTAAGAAAAATGTAAAACGTGAAAATATATAAGTTAGAATGAATGCGAAACAACTGCAACAAATAAGTCACTATTGGTGATGGTGGTGTGCTGGGGTAAAACGTGTGATGACAATGAGGTAGGCAGGTGGTGGTGGTGGTAGTGGTATGGTGGTGTAGTAATGCAGCAGTACAGAGGGAGGGGGGCTGGTTGCTGTTCATGAACGGTGACATTGCAACAGTGTTACGTTGGTATTAATAATAATAATAATAACGATAACAATAATAATAATAAAGTCCACTTCGAAGTGGGATGGGTAGCAGGGTAGTGGGGGTGGGGCAATGGAGACAAGGGTTAAAAATCCAAAGATCAACAACTTTGCCAAGTGGTCAATGAACCATGTCCAGGAGGTGAGTTGGTCAGTGAGATGGTCACTCAGTCGGTCGGTCAGTTAATTATTGTTCCTGAGAATCACTTGAACCACGTTCAAGGTTACCTGAGTTGTTGTTAATATTATTACTATTATTTTTATCATTATTATTATTATTAGTAGTAGTAGTAGTAGTGATAATAGTAATAGTCGTAGTAGTATGAGTAGTATTGCATGTTGGGATGTATTGAAGATGAAAAGGAGTGACCGAGGGACCAAGTTGGAAGGGTGGCGGGTGTGGTGATGATGAACAGGAGAGGAAACAGGTGGGATGAGAGAGGGACATGAATGAAAAATGAGAGGAAGGTCTCATTGATGCAGTCAAGGGTCAGCATCAGAACTGAGTAGGCAGGGGTTGGAGGGGTCGGTTTGAGCAGCAGGAATTCAAGAAACACTACTCTGGTTGCCACTACAAACACTGCACTAAATATATATATATATATATATATAACATACATACACACAGATATATATATATATATACATATATATATATATATATTATATATATATATATATATATATATATATATATTACGGAGATGTACTCGCATAGCAAGTGATTTGATCTGAGATCGTGTGCTGGAACGAAAACAATTGCAGCATGGAAGGTTTGCGTATATGGATATGGTTATATGTGCACAGTTGCACCTAAACATTGTATCCATTCACAGTTAGACGGTGATGAGAGGAACAAACACACACCCACACATATATGTGCGTGCGTCTATACAAACATATATGTGAGTATGTATACAACCTTCAACAAAGTAACAGTCATGTACACAACTTGGACGGACACATACCAGTACACGGACATATGTTCACATACACATGTACACACTTTCACAGACGCGTCTGCCCATTCTCCTAGACACTCACATACATACGTAGCACACGAGTACAAACATACATACATACCTACGTATGGGCATACACACGTACATGTACACACACACATACATGGGCACAGGCATACGTGCGCGTATACATACATACACACATGCGTACGTACATACACACATACATACGTATATAAATTTGACCTGAACTAACTAGATGTAGGGAGGGGAAAAAAAAAACAAGTAATAGTAAAACAAAAGTTCTGTGATATAGAGATAAATGTCTGATAATGGGTTTTAGGGTTTTGTTTTGGGGGTGAGGGTTGTAAATCACTTCCTAGTTTCGGCGGGGGGGGAGGTTGAAATTTGATATTATTGTGATGAGTGGTCAGTCTACATCTATCCATCACTACAGGTTTATAACTTTATGTTTATAGTGTGTGTGCGTGCATATACACACACAGGCATATGTACGTACATACACACATACATGCGTGTATACATACATACGCATATACATACGTACATATATATGACGAACTAACTGTTACTTTCTCAGATGCAGCACGGATTTTCGTCAGTGAACAGGTCGCGGATTTTAGCGACGAAAATATTTTGACAAATTAAACTTAAATGTTGGAGTGAATCGAACGGCTTTTGTGTGTTTCTTAAATGGCTTACAAACACCTTCCACGCTGCAATTGTTATATATATATATATAGATAGATAGATAGATAGATAGACACACAGATAGATATAAGGAAGTGGCTAGAGTAAAGGTGTGGGGGTGTGTTTTGACATAAGAATTGTGACATAGCAGCAGCAGCAATGATTGGAGGTGGGGGTAGGGCAGAAAAGAAAATTAGCAACATCTGAAATTGGTGGAGAGAGGTAGGGGGTGTCAATACAGAAATAATTGGAGAAAGTGGTGGTGGTGGTGGGAGCAGGGGTATTAACAAGGAATCCATACAAGCCTTTCTACAATGAGCAGAAGGCCTGAAATTTGAGGGGAGGGGCATGTCGATTACTTCAACTCTGAAAGAATAAAAGGCAAAGCCAGTCTCAGTGACATTTGAACTCAGAATGTAAAGCGAGAGGAAATGCTGCCAAGAATTATGGTCTGGCACTGTAACGATTCTGCCAGCTCACTGCCTTATTAATAATAATAATAATAATCCTTTCTAATATAGGCAGAAGGGGCCTGAAATTTCAGGGGAATGGGGGGGGGGAAAGTAAGTTATATCAATTCCAGTGCTCAGCTTGTACTTATTTTACTAACCTTGGAAGGCAAAGTTGACCTCGGCTGAATTTGAACTCAGCGGTGGCACGTAAAAAGCACCCCCTACACTCTCGGAGTGGTTGGCGTTAGGAAGGGCATCCAGCTGTAGAAACTCTGCCAGATCAAGATTGGAGCCTGGTGCAGCCATCTGGCTCACCAGCCCTCAGTCAAAATCGTCCAACCCATGCCAGCATGGAAAGCGGACGTTAAACAATGATGATGATGATGATGAATGTAGCAACGGACAAAATGCTGCTAAGCATTTCTCTTGCAAACCATTCTGCCAGCCGACCACCTTACCTTCTAAATATTGATTTCTTTAGAGTATGCACCCTGTAAGGAATTGATATCAATATATTACTGGTATCTGTTGGTCACTCACAGAGAAGAGAGAGGGAGATTAAAATTAATGGTGGATTTGGTGGAGTTTCATTTCAAATGTTTTTGTTTTTGTCCACAATGATCCTGGGAAGAGACAGAACAAAATAATGCCAATAATATCCAGAGAAAATTAAATAAACTCCAGCCTCACCCACCAATTTGAATTCCAAACATGCAGTGAGATGATTATTAAAAGTGGTAAAGCATTTCATGCGTCAAATTGTTGTTTCGGTTGCTCCACCGCTTCTCTCAGAACCCGTTTCTTAATATGTCTCAAGTGAAATACGCTGCCTTTGTTTCAATTAACTTTGAAAATAACGAAGAATTTAGTAAAATTCTTTGTATTTATTAGGCTGGGGTCTTGGAACATAGATTAGCATGAAATTTTGACGGGAGGGTTTAGTTTAGATCTCTTAAACATTTTGTTACCAAATTTACGCTGAAACCCATTGATTCTTTTCAATTAATTTTTGAAATAATGAAGAATTTAGTAAAATAAATTAAACATGAAATTTTGATGGAAGGTTTTACTTTAGACCACTTTAAAACCAAAGTTTGTATCATAGAACCAGGCACAGTTGCAGTGGGGTTGGAAATCAAACAGGTTTTGAAGGGACAAGGACAGGAGAAGATGCATCACAATATTCTAGTTTTGTTGCTTTACATTTGAAGTTCAAATTTGGCAGAGTTTGCCTTTTGTTCTTCAGGGATTGGTAAAATAAATTCCCAGACAAAAATACTGGGGTTGATTTTAAATGACTGGACTTAGTGAAGGGTTTGTCCTGATTTTAGAAATCAATATTAGAAAACAGAAGATAAATTTAATGAGGAATTTGTCTGAGTGGGGAGAGGGAGGGAGGGAGAGAGAGAGAGTGGGGGAGAGAGAGGGAGAGGTATTAGATCATTTAAACAGGCTTAATTGTAATTTTGTTTCAAAAAAACTTATTTTGAAAACATTTTCAAACATTTATCAATAAAATGCATGCAATTTAAAAATTATAAAATAGATATATTTTTTTCTTTTTAATGGAAAAATTGTTGGATGTTTCAAATTAGTAAAGACAGAAATTTAAGTTCTATAGTTTTGATACTGATCAACCCTGATCCAGTTGTGACCATCTCATCTATTTGTGCATCAAGAACTACATTGTCCAATATGTTTGTCACTTTTTTTTAAGACAGTAGGATGTGATTTTGTTGCTATTTCTAGCATGTCTGGAGAATGCATAGCAACACCCTTGGGTGTCAAACACCAGGAAATGTCTGACTGAATTTGGAATATCCATTTTTAATTAATTTTCAAATTCGATTCAAGATAGCCTTTAAACATAGCGAGATATAGTTATAGAATTAGGTCAACCTCCACAGAATGGAGGGGAAGAGGTGGGGGCGAAATATTGTGAAGCAAGGGGTCAACAGTCTAATGTTTTTTAGCCACTTCACACCAATAATAATAATAATAATAATAATAATGTGATTTCTTAATTCTAATTTTTTTCCCCCCCAAATAAGATTAACGACATAGAAACCACTTTTAGTAGGGATGTCTCTGGGGCATACACAAAGGGGCAGAAATAAGGGGGGAAGGGTGTGTTTGATGATCTAGAATTCAATTGGTTTATTTATTTTGACACCCAACCCCAGAAGAATCAATGGTACATTTGATCTCACACAAATTTGAACTGAGAACATAGGCTTAAATACTGCAAGACATCCATCCAGCTCTTGACTCAGATAACAAAAATAGTCATTACTATTATTATAAATAATTCTCTGTCATATAAACCATAATAATAATAACTACTATTATTATTATTATTATTATTATTATTATTGTAATAATTCACTCCATCAGAATTTTTTTTTTTTTCGTTATGAAAACAAAAGAAATAAAAACCCAAAATGAAAGAGAACCTCTAAGCTTATTCCTTAATTATTCAGCTCTGCATTTTGTTTAGTGTCCAAAACTTAAGGTCTGCCTCATTAATAACAATGAGCAATGCCATTATTTATTGTATTGTGGAGATGAGAAGAGTTCTGCTTCTTTGTCAATATATTTGCAGTTTTGTTTTGCTTTTTTTATAAAATTTGTATTTTTATTATCAAACTAAGTGCTGTATTATTAATATTATTATTATTACTAAGATTTTCTTTGATAGTTCCACATGAGATTCTGCTGCATTACCTCCTGTGCCTCCATGTGTGTGCCATTGGGTTCGTACTTTTGTGGCGTCTGGAACAGTCAAGACTCCTCTTGTTGGTTTGCTGCATCAGTTTGTTTTGTTTTGGAGGTTAAGGTTCTTGGTTCGTTAGTGTTTGTTCTGGTCTGTGTGTGTGTGTGTGTGTGTAATGTCAGGTGCGTTACCTTAAGGAGTCTTCATCTTGCATACTATATGTTGCATGAGCTTCTGCTGTTTTAGATTATTAACTCGTTAGCATTCAAATTAATTTATCAAATGTAATGTTTATTTATCTACATTTCTAAAAATTAATCCTGGATTATCTCATAGCCTTGAGATTTTGATGATGTGATTGTTTATTTTTAGAATGACATTGCAGGGTAGGTGTGAGAGGATGGATCTGGTCAGTTTCAACATAAAACTTGTAGAAATTATGGGTCAGATGTGGCTGGTTTAAATGTTACAAGGCTAAATGCTTGTTGTGCCGGGTGTGTGTTGTGTGTGAAGATTGTTCTGTTTGGGTTAGTCTACTGAATAGACCAGGGTCTTGCACAAGATGTGGACTGTTCCTAGCAAAGCTATTTTGGGGTGCAGTGTATAATGTTGTGAACCCTGCTATGGTTCACATGTTTCTTATCATCATCACCATTATTACTATTATTATTAGTATCAGTAGTAGTAGTATATTTAAAGGAATCGTGGCCCTTGTGGCCAATAAACAAAGAATTATTTATGTTGTTGTTATTGTGATGTCAGAAACTTTCCTCCTCCTCCTCATCATCATCATCATTTATATCACCATGGTATTTTTTTTTTTACCAGAATGCTCCACAGCAGTTAGAGATTTACCGATATTGCTAAACCTTCCAAACTTCCTCTCTATATTAAGATTAATTTACTTCAAAAGGTGTGAGATACCTGTTGATGGAGATGGACAACTAAAACTTTAAAAATAAAAATTTTTCTTAAAACATAAAAAAAAAATGAAAAGAAAAAAAAACCAATGGAATGTTGTTTGTTTGTTTGAAACCATAATGCACCCCCACCCACATTTTGCTTAAGTTTCTTCAAAAACCATTTATAATTTTAGTGAAAATAATTACTGACCAAATGTGTGTGTGGGTGTGTGTGATAAACTTGAGAGATTTAGACAAGATTACAGACCACACACATGCATACACACACACACACACACACACACAAATAAAACAAAAGAAATACAAAATAAAAATAAACAAAAGCTACAATAAATTTGTCCATATTGTTTCTGTGAGTTATCATTTAAAATAGTTTAAGTTCTTCACATGTACCAATTTACAGAAATTTCCAGAGAGAGAGAGAGAGAGAGAGAGGGAAAGAGAGAAAGAAGGTTCACCCCTGGGCATCTTCCTCGTTTTTAGGAATATCATATATTTCGGCATAGAGAGGCGGCACTTTGAGCCGTTTCCACTGAGAGCGATACCACTGTAAGAGTTCATTGTGCCAGGTGCCAAGTGTCCGCAGCTCAGGAAGTTTCATGATGGTGTTTGCATAAAGATGTTCCTCGGTTGAGTGATTGCGACTGATCTGCAGCTTAAGGGCTTCGATAAGCTTGTCTTGGATTTTCTCAACGGCCTTGGTGTTGGTGAGACCCTGGCGGTCTGTGGAATGAATGTAGCAAACACTTACAATTGAGGGCAGACGAAAAGGAAGAAAACGATAAAATTGAAAACAAAACATATCATGTCAAATACACAAAGGTCATGGAAATAGCGGAACCAAAAATAAAATAAGACTGATATCATCATCGTCATCATCATCATCATCATCCACTTTTCCATGCTTGCCTGGGTCACACAGATTTTCTCTAGTCAGATGCCTTTCCTGTCACCAACCTTCACCTGTTTCCAGGAAAGGTAATATTTCCCCCATGGTTGAACATGTCCTCACAGAAGGCTGGAAGTGAAGGAGGACACCACTTGCAGGATGGCAACACTCACCTGCAACGATCACATGACATCAAGGCAAGGAGACAGAGAAACACACAAATACGACTGGCTTTCACACAGCTTGTCTATGAAATCCACACACAAGGCTTTGGTTGGGCCAGGCTTAGAGTAAATACACTTGCATAAGGGGCCACACAGAGGGACTGAACCCAAGACCATGTGGTTGGGGAGCAAACTCCTTAACCACACAGCCATGCCTGGCTTCTTTTTTATGAAAATCTCTTACTTCCACTGTTTGAGGAAAACTGTTGTGTTTGTACAACTCAGTTTTGAAAAGGCAACAAAAAATTCCTTCAACTTATTGCAAAATGGTTTCCCATTCAGAGATTTCTTTCAGCAACCAACAGTTTTACTCCAAATTTTTGGTTCTTTACTTCAAACTCGAATCTTATCAATTCTTGTTTCCTTTTCCTACAGATCTCTAGAAATAGATTTATTCCAAAGAGAAAACCAAGCTATGATAACATCATTGCAATCTGCAAACTCTTTGAGAAATACTTGACTCAGTGCTTCACCATTTTTAACTCATTCTTTCCTCTACAAATACTTTTGACATCCACTTAACCTTGCTTAATGGTTTATTTGAGATTCTATCAGATTCTGCACTTCAAGCCATTTCCTCAAATTGAGATCTCTCTGCCAATGACCCAGTAAATGTCATATATACAAGATCTATCTTGCTAGCAAGCTAAGTGTGCGTGTGTTTATAGATATGTATGAATATGTATGAGTGGACAAATGAAAGAGGCACTCGACATATTTTGTAGAAATTACATATATTATTATTATTATTATTTAAAGCAGTTTGATTTGGTGCCATGCTACTTAAACTTTCACAGGCTTCTGACAGAAACCCAGCTCATTGAGAATCAAATGACTGAGTGTGTATATATATACATACATACATATATATATGTGTGTGTGTATATATATATATATATATATATACACACACACACACACATACATACGTATATATATATATATATATATATATATATATATATATATATATATATATATATAATGAATGTATGCAAGCATGGACAAGTGGATGCTAAAATGATGATATATATATATATATACACACATGCATATCAACACCCATATGAATGGTTGAGTGCTTACGAAGTTCATTAGCTATCTAACCACATGGTTTCGAGTTCAGTCCCACTGCATGACACCTTAGGCCAACCAAAACCTTGTGAGTAGATTTAGTCGACAGAAACTGAAAGAAGCCTGCTGTTTGCATGTGTGTGTGTGTGTGTGTTTGAGCGAAGAATTTTGTGTTTCTCTTCTGCTTTTGTTGCTGGTTTAGAAGCAATGGCTTCCCAAATGGTATCCCTTACTTTTAGTCCACTGTGAAGACATGTCCAGGCTTCTTGACCTGTCCAGAAATGTTGCGTAATTTTTGTGAAGAAAAGGCCAGTTTACAGAGTGTCATTAGTTCCCACTTCTCCACATTAAGCATATCTGAGCCATTTGTTGTTTGATAAACTAGGTCATTATTACCTGACTTGGAAACAGGAGTTGGGTCAGGGGTAGGGTGAGATCGGGAAGTGGATCCAACCATAAAAAGACTCTCCCCACCATTCTCTTGTCTGACCCACACAAGCATGGGAAAGAAGATATTAAAATAAGGATGATGATGATGATGATGTATTCCACACAAAAAAATCTTTCAGTATCTTTCCTCCTGGGTCCAGAAAATCCACCAGAAGAAAAAATAAAGTATATCAGCATTTTTTAAAATAAAAAAATGATTAAAGGTTTTTAAAAAAAAGCATTAAAAAGGCAAGTCTTTATTCAACATAAAAGATTCTTAAAAAGTGACGAAGTCAATTAAAATGAAATTTATTACTGTGACTTTTCCTACGGCAAATATATTCATGGCCAAATTACATATAACGCTTTCCTCCAAGACACATTTTCCCATCTATTTTGAGTAAGCTGGTGAATTATGGAACTTCTATCTTCAGGAATGCTCTGGCACCTCTGTATTTTCCATCTGTATTGATGGAAACACTATTGTGCTGTCTTCTACCTTAGTTTTGAGCTAACTAAAGCCTTGAGAGTGGATTTGGTGAACAGAAACTCAAAGAGGCCTGTTGCACATTTGTGTGTGTGTGTGTGTGTGTGTTGTGTGTGTGTGTGTGTGTGTGTGAGTGAGAGAGAGAGAGAGAGAGAGAGAGTGAGAGAGAGAGAGAGAGAGAGAGAGAGAGAGAGAGAGTGTGTGTTTGTGTTCCCTTGATTTGACACTTTGCTATATTTATGTAACACATGCCAGCATGGAAAACAGACATTGAATCACACACACGGTGAAAGGGACAATCAAACACATTAAAAGTGGCCCCTTCTTGTTTCTTTCTTCCTGTTTAGAATCAAGAGTCAGCACCTACTCAGCCTTGTGAGTCTCACCAGCCTTTTTATAAAACACACTGGAATGTAACATGCCCCCCACTTCTACCTTCACCCTCCCCTTCAAGTGGTACTTAAAGAGGAGGCTGATGATGGTGGGCCAGAGAGGAAAAATACATGCCCCCAAATCTTTTAATTCCATCCATCCTTGTTTCCAAAAGACAGCAGTAGGTAAGTCATTGCTATGGACTTGGCTGATAGCTGGACCTGTCCTCTGCCCACCAGCTGTTCAACAGAAGGGACACCTTTTGGCAATGCATGGAAACTGAACAAGAGAGTGCAGAACCGTTTCATCATTCTATGCACATCTCAGACAGATTTGAACGTCGGCATTTCTATGCCACTGGATGGTCACTCCCATCAATTTCAATGTGAGTGTTTGAAGGAAAGGATGGAAAAAAAAGAGAACCTGCATCTATGTGTGATGGATGTGTGAATGTAATTTGAGTCCAGGAATGAGTTTTGCAACGAGGTCACAAAGGGGACAACGATGAATAGGATTTTGCTCGAGATTGGACAAATGGGTCTGCAGATTGCATTGTTTTGTTTTTTCAACTTAAGTCATTTAAGGGAGTAAACCCCTAGAGAAAATCTGGAGAGAGGGGCCCTAAGGCAGAAATAATAATAATAACAATGACGACGAAAATAAATTCGCTGATGCAGGACCAGGCAAGGGTTCTCATGCCTTCTGATCTTAACTGATTGACATTGTTTTGTCTTGTTACAAAAGATGGGCTACAGCAAATATTCTGTGTGATATCATATCTGATTGTCAGCTGTTTGCCCATAACCAGTTGAGCAATCCACTTGGTGGCTGACGATATGTGCATCTCTGATCACAAGCAGGAGTAGTGGGGGAGCATCATAGACATGTGTTGAGAGGAATTCTTTGGGGTTGGACAAATTCACCCCTGGAAACAAGGGTGTTTCGTTCATCATTCTTAAACAAACCTTATTCAGGGACCCTTTGAACAGGATGGGCTACTCAACCTGAAGAAGATTCTAACTGGTCCCCACCTACAAGGTCATGTGTTGTTTATATTAATGAGATCATCAAGATACACACATATGGTTGTGATGCATGTGCCTGGTGTACCCTTATCAGACAGGTAGTCATGATGGGTATATTGGGCTTCTATACTTGTACCCCAGTGTCACATTGATGGCATACACTGCTCTTGCATAATAATAATAATAATAATAATAATAATAATAATAATAATGATAATAATGATAATAATGATAATAATATTCGTGAGTTAATGGTTGTATTAGTACTGACCTGCAGTGGCAAGGACTATTCCAACAAATAAAGCAATTTCCGTATCATTCAGGTTGAGCATGTTGAAGTTAGATGTTAATTCAAACATGGTGTTTACAAAATCCATCTGGAAAAGAAAACAAACATTGAAGACAGGGAAAAAAAAAAAAAAAATTCACCTCATGTTCTGACAGAAAAATATACAAAGTTCATCTGTAACTTCTTTACATTTAACATCTTGCTGGCGCACACACACACACACACACACACAGAGGCTGCTCTTAAACAGGGTAAGGACCCCACCACCACTGTTCCTGCAAAACATGGCCTTAGCTACAATGACTGAAGCAATCTAAAGAACTATAAAATTCACTCAAATAAACACTTTCAATACAAAGACTTCTCTGGTTCCATGACCCAAACATTCTTTTTACAATGATTGAAATTAAAATTTCATGCTAATTAATGTTTTGAAAATTAACTTTATTTTATGATGTTCGTTCTTTATTATTTTCTAAATTAATTGTCACAAAGACAATTAATTTCAATGAAAATATATATTTCTACAGAAACATAACAAATGGAGATGAAAGTTTGCAGGTGCTGGTAGCACAGGGGAAGCACCAGTGCCATCTAAAGAGCACTTTGGAAAGTGGTTGGCATTAGGAAAGGCTTCCAGCTATAGAAATCATGACAAAGCAGACAATTGGAGCCTGCTGCAGCTGGCCATCTCCTGTCAAACCATCCAACCCATGTCAGCATGGAAAATGGATGCATGATGATGATGCAACAAACAACTCCAAAGAGATATAACAATGGTAAGGATTTCTTGCTTTCGCGCAGTTTGTAGAAGGACATTGTTGAATATTGTTGTAGCAGGGATCCTAGTTTGAAGGAAAGGGTGAGATGAGACAGGCCCCACATAAACCATTCCTTGCAACCTTGTTGGGTAATTTAGTGAACATTTAAAAAAAGGCTAAAAGGGAAAATCTAGAGAAAGGGTCCCTATGACAGATATGTACTGCTCCCTTTGTGACATATCCATGAATGAAGAGGTGGAATGTGTACTTAGGGCCAGGAATTTACTTCTGGAAACAGACCAGGCATGGCAGCAGGGGGGGGGGGTTTAAGTTATTGTCTCTACAAGACAGTCATCCAACAACAAAGCAGACCAACCATACCAGGAATGTCCAAACAATCCTCAAACTGGATCCAGCTCTTGAAACAATTTCAGAAAAGAAAGATTTTATAATTTCAAAATAATCTTTCAGGTATAAATCTCGCGCTTGCATTTAGAGTAGAAACCTAACTAAAGCTGTGATTAACACTGGTTTCATTTAATCACCGACTACTAATTTTTGTTGGTTTCTTTTGAATTCCGACAATATCTTATGCAATTAATGAACTGAATTTAGTTTAAGAAAAATTAAGACTTTTTAAAAAAATGAATGAAGTTCAATAATGATGATGATGATGAAAAGTGAATTCAAACAAAATTCTTGATTCTTTGAAGTGCAAGAGTTTGAGGTTTATACAAGAGACATTGGTCAAAGCCAATGGCCTCATCACTTTGAAGCAATTTGAGGCGTTTCACATTTGGTGTATATGTTTATGCGGTGGTAGGCATGGTGGAATGGAGACATATAATTTTGGAGATTTTCTTAGCATGTGTAGAGTAAAGTAGGAGGCAAAGCAGGTAGCAAATATGGAAACCATCTCTGCAGGAATATTGTCAACAGAAGCATGAGAGTGAAGAAGGTGTGTGGACTGTGGTGATGCATGGAAGAATTATTCCTGTTTCAGATGATGGTCTGACAAGAATCATGGTGTTGGACATGAGCTGACTACTTTGTAAAGGTGGGTGATTTTCTCCAAGTGATGGTTTCTATTTTGCTTGTTGCAGCACAGAGCCATTGCACAACTGTCTTGAAGGACTTGAGGTCTGTGAGATGTTAAAGGACAAACCTAAAAAAAAATGGTTTCACTCCCTCTCCTAGCTGTTTCTGGTCAGTCAAGGGTAGAACACACGTGCTGCCAAGGACAGGGAGATGAGCAAAAGATGGAACATTTTAGATTGGAATTTTAAAAATGGCCATTCTCTTTTACTCGTAGTCAATTATAATTAACAATTTTTTTAAAAACTAGTTTCTTGCAACTTTCATATTTAAATGTCATTTTTACAGAAAACTGATTCTATCCAATTGGCTGACCAAATATTTACTGGAAGCTTTTCTCAACATTCAAAAACTAATCACAAGTTTAATTTCCTATTCTCTGGCCACACAATAAAAGCTATTTTCTGAAAATGTCAGTTTTTCTCATATTATTTCCAACAGAGGTAGGCCCAGGAAGACATGGGACAAAGTGGTGTAGCATGATCTTCGAACTTTGAGCCCCACAGAGGCAATGACTAGTGACCGAGACTTTTGGTGATTATGCTGTGCTTGAGAAGATCCGTCAAGCTGAGTGAAATCGTAGCCACAGCTGATGTTGGTGTCATATAACTGGCACCCGTGCCAGTGGCACGTAAAGAGGACCACTTGAGCATTGGTGCCTCCTGGAGGCAAAGTGGCTGAGTTCCTTTCGAGCACTGGGCCTCACAGAGGCAATGACCAAGACTTTTGGCATATGCTTGAGAAGACCCATCAATCCGAGCAAAACTGCAGTCACGGCAGATACCATGCAAATGGCATTCGTGCCAGTGGCAGATAAAAGCATCCATTACACTCTCAGAGTGGTTGGCATTAGGAAGGGTATCCAGCCATAGAAACCATGCCAAATCAGACTGGAACCTGGGGCAGCGTTCCAGCTTACCAGCCCTGGTCAAACCATCCAAACCATGCCAGCATGGACAACAAATGTTAAATGATATAACAACTGTACCTACAATATATTAAATTTCAACACCCACACTCAAAAAAAAAACACACACACACACACACACAGCACCCATTACTTTCAGAAAGATTTTTTTTCAAGCTCAGAATTGTCAAAGCACAGAATAAGTTGGCTGCGTTGGTGCTTAAATGTCAGGCTACTGCATCCTTCCAAAATTCACCAGTTCCTGACATTCCTAATCTCCTTTTCTTCTTGAGGATTTATTCTATGTTTTTGAGCTTTATTCTGTGTACTCTAGAAAGTACACTACAATGTACTTTTAGCTTTCATTGCTGTCCTTCTTTACTTCACTCATTACTGTTACTGTTTTCTATTCCTTTTTTTAATGCAATGAGTTGTAAAGCACCTGAGTACAGTTTATAAGAAGCACACTATTATTGTTATTATTATACCTGTGAAAATTAAAACGAAATATCAAAGAAGAAAGGGGCTCTCTACCCCACTTTTGACCAGGCTCCCGTGGCTTTTATGGGTTTTTCCACAAGTAACCTTTCGAAGCGCCTCCCCCTATTGGGAATTTCAATTGTTATATTTTCGTTGTTATCTCTGGAATTTTTACACGGTTTTTTTGCAAACAGACAAAACCCTTTGTAACTTTCGTCCTGTGTTTTGTCCCTTTATGTTTTAATTGATTTTTGTTAGCCCTTGTGGCCAATAAACGAACAAATTATTATTATTATTATTATTATTATTATTATCATATATGCCTGAGTAATTGCAATGGGTTATGAAACACACTGGCTACAAACAAAAGCACATACCTGGTACACTGCCACCAACTCCTTCTTCACAATTGTGCTACCATCTTCAAAAGTCAGACAGTCCTCTTGGGAATCAAAAGTGCGTGCTTGTCGGGAGAGCCACATTTCAAAGAAGCCGGATTTTATTAAGATCAATTGGTCGTCCTGAGAAAGATCTGCAAAACCTAAAAGACAGAAGAAGCCAAACTGAGAAGTGAGATGGCACGAGGGGAGATGGCACGAAGGGAGATGTCACGAAGGGAGATGGCACGAAGGGAGATGGCACGAAGAGAGACGGCACGAAGGGAGATGGCACGAGGGGAGATGGCACGAAAGGAGATGGCACAAAAGGAGATGGCACGAAGGGAGATGGCACGAAGGGAGATGGCACGAAAGGAGATGGCACGAAGGGAGATGGCATGAAGGGAGATGGCACGAAAGGAGATGGCACGAAGGGAGATGGCACGAAGGGAGATGGCACGAAGGGAGATGGCACGAAAGGAGATGGCACGAAGGGAGATGGCACGAGGGGAGATGGCACGAAGGGAGATGGCACGAAGGGAGATGGCACGAAGGGAGATGGCACGAAAGGAGATGGCACGAAAGGAGATGGCACGAAGGGAGATGGCACGAGGGGAGATGGCACGAAGAGAGACGGCAATGGCACGAAAGGAGATGGCATGAAGGGAGATGGCATGAAGGGAGATGGCACGAAAGGAGATGGCACGAAAGGAGATGGCACGAAAGGAGATGGCACGAAAGGAGATGGCACGAAGGAGATGGCACGAAGGGAGATGGCACGAAGGGAGATGGCACGAAGGGAGATGGCACGAGGGGAGATGGCACGAGGGGAGATGGCACGAGGGGAGATGGTACGAAGGGAGACGGCACGAAGGGAGACGGCACGAAGGGAGACGGCACGAAGGGAGATGGCACGAGGGGAGATGGCACGAAGGGAGACGACACGAAGGGAGATAGCACGAGGGGAGATGGCACGAGGGGAGATGGCACGAAGGGAGACGGCACGAAGGGAGACGACACGAAGGGAGACAGCACGAAGGGAGATTTGGGGACAGGAACTGGAGGAGGGAAATTGATATTGTTGTTGTTAGAAGAACTCAAGCAGGACTGTTGTAGGTAAGTGGTTAAGAAGTTTGCTTTCCAACAACATCGTCTCAAGTTCATTCCCAGTACGTGGTACCTTGTATTATAGCCCTAGGCTCTATTATAGCTATTTTAGCCCTAGGCTGACCAAAGCCTTCTGAGTGGATTTGGTAGACAAAAATTCAAAGAAGCCCATCATGTGTGTATGTATATGTAAACATCTGCATTGGTATATGTATCTGTATACATGCACGTGTATATTGTCCATATCCTTGTGAGTGAGTGCCAGAAGTGATGTCATTTGGTTTGGGGAAAACACATCTAGCCATGGGGAAATATTACTTTGCTTGGAAACAAGTGGGAGCTGACAACAGGAAGGGCATTCAACAGTAGAAAATCTGCCTAAACAAATTCTGTCTGACCCCTGCAGGCAGGGAAAAGTGGATGTTAAAACAATGACGATGTGTGTTTATGTTTCTTTACCTCAACACTGCATGAGAGTTGTAAATGGGTGTCACCATCGTACAAGGAATATCATCCATTTCCAATCTTCCATGAAAACATGCCTGGCCACAGAGAAATAATTGACACTGCTCTGAAGCAGGGAAGGGTTGATGACGGGAAGGGCATCCAGTTACAGAATATCTGCCTGAATGAATTGGTGTTGGTGGTAGTGATAGTGCTGTTGTTGTTGGTGGTGGTGGTAGAGGTTGCATAAAGCTATGACCTACCTGGAAGTCTTTTGGCAAATTCCACAATGCTTTGTATTGAAGGTGTTATAAGACTGGCCAGATTCTCCCACATCAGAAGCCGGTGTGTTTTGACTTCTTCTTCAGTCAGTTGCAGAGAGGTTGAGATCGAAATGGAGTCTAACTGTTGACGGAAACAAAACATTCAGACAATTCAATAGTTTCACCACATTTTTGTTTCATTACATCTCTGTGAAAGAAAATTAATTAGTTTCAAAGTGAAGGCAGCTTCCAGTGGAATTCAAGAGGTGCAAACGAGAGACTGACAAGTTTGCTTCCTAACCACATGGTTTCAGATTCAGAGTCACCTTGGGCAGGTGTCTTCCACGACAGCTCTGAGTCAATCAAAGACTTGTGAGATATGCATTTCATCGTAGCTGCAGCTTATCAATGTTATGTGCATGTGTCACTTACAAAATAAATTCCTAGCAGGAATACCTGTCATCATAGGCTTACTCAGTCAGAGCTGACCAGGGGCTAAACAACATACAATGCACACAAATATGGAAAACAATCACAAAAGAGCCACATAATTGTGCCAGTGTGCCCAACAGATTAGCAGTGAGTTTAGGACTCAGCAATTGGCTCTATATCATACTTAGACATCTTATGCAATATGGTCCTCCATTGCATTGGAGGAGAGGCTCAAGTGGAGAGCCTGAGCCAAATTCTATGAGAAATGCAGAAAGCAATGGTACATGTCATTTATATAGATATATTTTAACATGTCTGACATAGTGAGGAAATAAGCTGTTGACAAACTGAAACATGAATATATAAGAAGCATAAAAACACCAAAAAGGTCTCCGACATTTCGTCAATATGACGTTAAACAATGATGATGATGATCCCTTGATTAATATACATGGACAGCCTTTGGATTTTTGTATCCAAAGGGTTTTTTTTTACCCCAGTATTTATACCTTTATCTTCTTTGAGATCCTTTGTTCCCCCCCAAAAATTATTTCACATTCTCTTGAAGATTATAAATTCTTATAACATAAGAATAAATATATATATTTATATACACACACACACACATACATGTGTGTGTGTGTATGTATAGATATGAAGAGAGAGAGAGAGAGAGAGAGAGAGAGAGAGAGAGAGAGAGAGAGAGAGAGAGAAAGGGATACACACCAAAGAGGCAGACTTGCGTTGCTGCATTTTCAATTTATCCTCAGTCAATGCACAGTTTGCCAAGTGGGCCTGCGACACACTCAATATGGTGTCATATATCTCCAACTGTTTTTTCTCCAGTGACGTAGGGTCCTGACTCGAGTCAGCTATGCCAATACGTTGATCGTCTAAACTCTTGCTGCGTTTTGGAACCCTGCCATATCGCACAGCTGTAAAGAAACTTCGGGTTAATGCCAGCATAAAGTAAAAACGAGAACAAGAGATCAATTCCTCCAGAAGTCACCAGCAAAATTTCCATTAAGCAGCCCACATTGATCTAAAGTGATGAAGCCATCGCACATGTTACATAAGCAGTGGATACATGTTACACAATTTACGCATGTGTATTGTGAAAATTTTCCATATATTGTACAACTAGCTCATGTATCCCACATTAATGTATCATATAACCAGCACATGTAGGCTGCACAACCAGCCATGGTAATATTCCCCCAAGGCCAGACATGTTTTTGCAGAATACTGGAAATGAATGACACCAATCTGTGAGATAGTGACGTTCATTGACAACTATCTCAGGATGTGAAGACAAGGTGACACACACACAATATAATAAGCTTCTTTCAGTTTCCATCAACCAATTTCACTCAAAAGGCTTTGGTCAGTTTGAGGCAGTAGTTGAAGACAATTGGCCAAATGCCCAAGGTTCAGCACAGTGGTGGGATTGAACACCAAACCACATGGTTGGGAAGCAAGCTTCTTAACAACACCACTACACCCACAAGAAGCACTAAATATTTAATCATTGACCATTAATAAAAGCCAAATGTTTGTCACTGACCCCAGACAGATTTACAATCTTTGTGACATTACAACATGCAAACCTCAACTGACCACAAAACATAAAACCATAGAAATTGGCAGTGGACAGACAATATTGACCACCAAACATATAACCAAGGACACTGACAGCCGCTAAACATTAATGACCAATGACTATACTTACAATCTCTGGACATTCCGACAGCCAAACATTTCTTAAAGCGGCAGTACTGGCAGCGATTCCTGTTAAGTCTGATTACCATACACTTTCCATCACGTAAGCACCGGTATTCAATCTGTTTCTGAATGCTGCGTCGGAAGAAGCCCTGCAATTATAAAAAAGAGCTTTTCTTTGTACCTGTCTCTTCTGTGACCCCTCCTGCAGTGGCTTCACCATTCCACGGACCACAACTAATGCCTCGTTACCTGGACCCTTCATCAACACCCCTTTCCACTCTACCTTGACCACCACACTACTACAGTACCCCATTAATGTTATCACATGACTAGTATCTACTGCAACTAGCACACAAGCCAACACCTCAGCATCACCACCACTACCACCAACCAAATAGTACAACATTAACTGTACCACCACTCCTGCACTACATACTAACTTCAATAACCATCCCACTCACTACCGTTGCGGGGAATGAACTACAGATCCATCTGTACCCATGTACCCATGTACACACAGGGTTCCACTGACCAGCGAAGCAGAATAGCAGAGAGTGAACCACAAGAGAAGAGCTACTTTGGGTTGGGGGTCTGGCAATTTTTGTAGTCAACGGTATGTTTAAGGAAGGGGATGGCCTGGTTGTTTAGGGCCTCAAAGGCCAGCCAAATCTCATGCTATGATACAACCACTGGCCCTTGAATTCTTTGTATCTATTTTAACCCCCTTAGAAACCAACTCATCTGAGACTGCCCCTAATTCGTTGACACAAACTTCTTCCTGTTTTGAAGTAATCTCACTTAACCCTTTGGCATTCAGATTACTCCCTCAAATGTAAGGCTTATTCTTTCACATCGCTTTCAGTTAATCATGCATTATCTCTCTCTCTTTCATTCTCATTCTCTGGCCAGGTAACCATGTATCTCTTCTATAGCATCTCTGTCTCTAATCTTTCATCATCTGACACAAGATCCCCTTCTCCAATGACCCCTGCCCCTCTCAAAATTCTTGGTGACCCTCCATCTGTGCTGGTCTCACGTAAAAAGCATTCAGTCTGCACATTAAAGTGGTTGGAATTTGGAAGGGCATTCAGCTGTAAAAACCATGCCCAGACTGACCTCCCTCTGTGCTGGTGCCACATAAAAAGCATTCAGTTCACTCTACGGGGTGGTTAGTGTTAGGAAGGGCACCCGACCATAAAAATCATACCAAAACAGACACAGTAGCCTGGTATAGTCTTCTACCTGGCCGGCTCCTATAAAACCATCCAACCCATGCCAGCATGAAAGACAGACATTAAATGATGATAATGATTGTAGATTTTCTGAATGACATTGTAGGAGAGGTGTGAAAAATCAGATCTGGTCAGTTTGGACATAAAACAGCAAAAATATTTCGGCTGGACATGGACATGCTAAAATGTTAAAACCTTTTCATCAAAATCCTGTTAACTTTTATTCCAAACATCAGCTTAATAAGGATTAAGCAATTTACGAAATTTTTCAGTATTTTCAAAGTTAATTGAAACAAAGACTCGTGTATTTCAACAGAAATATGGCATCAAAACAGGTGTGTGTGTTTGCATGCTACCATTCAAGAGTGAGAGCAATATTCCTGGTCGACAGACTCACCTTGCAACCTTCACACGATGTTACTCCATAATGATACCCTGAGGCTCTGTCTCCACATACTTTACATGGAACAAACGTCTGTTTAGGACTGTTAGAATCAGCTGCGAGCACATTGCTCTCTTCTGCAAGAAGAACCAAAGACACAAAAACGGAATCAAGTAAAATTAAATGAATTCAAAGACAAATTCTTTGTGTTAGTTTTTAAAATTAATTTGATTTAATCACCATTGGTACCGAGCTGACAGAATAAGGAAAACGAGACAGAATGCTTAGCAGCAGCAACACTTGTGGCTCTTTAGGTTTGAGTTCAAATCCCACCATGGTCAACTTTGGCTTTCATTCTTTTGGGACAATAAAATAAAGTACCAGTCATGTACTGGGGTCAATGTAATCAACTAATCCCTTGCCCCTAAAACTGCTGGCCTTGTGCCAGTGTTTGGGACCATTATCATACAACAAACACAGTAAAAACTCAACAAAATTCATTGTAGTTATGTTTATTTTCAAACTTCATCAGGAATGATTTTATCTTTCATGTCTGGCTAGCCTTGTCTGCTCTGGCCCCTGTGCCGGTGACATGTAAAAAGCACCCACTACACTCACGGAGTGTTTGGCGTTAGGAAGGGCATCCAGCTGTAGAAACACTGCCAGATCAGACTGGAGCCTGGTGCAGCCTCCTGGCTTCCCAGTCCCCAGTCGAACCGCCCAACTCATGCTAGCATGGAAAACGGACGTTAAACGATGATGATGTCTCCCTGGGGCTGATCAATTAATCATTAAGTAGCAGTTATATGTGTGTGTGTGTGTGTGTGTAATGGTGGGATGGGGACAAGTGCAAAAGGGAAGATCGATTAAATTAACTTCACTGTTCTCCCCTCAAATTTGTGCCAAAATTAAAAAAAAAAAGAAGGCCGGGCAGGGAGTGTAGAGTGCAAGAATAGTTGTGTGGTTAAGAAATCTGCTTCCCAATCACATGATTTCAGGTTCAATCTCACTGCATGGCATCTTCGGTGTCTTCTACTATAGCCCTGGGCCAACCAAAATTATGTAAGTGGATTCAGTAGACAAATACCTCAAAAGATTTGTGTGTGTGTGCGTATGTGTATGTGTGTGCACGCTTCTTTACATTTGCACTTTATAAATAGTTGGTTGTTGTTGTTTAACCCCAGGTCAACTCCACTAAGTAGGCCGATGATCAAAAACATTCTATGGCCATTCTGTATTAGTTTAGAAGTTTAAAGGGTTACAGTAACCTGTGAGGCCCTTTCCTTTTAAGATGGTAGGATGCAGTGGGGTTGATTTTAAATAGATTTAGTTGTTGTTGTTGTTATTATTACTATAAGAAGCAAAATCATCAGCACGCTGGATGAAATGGTTAGCGGTATTTCACCCATCACTATATTCTGAGTTCAAATTCTGCCGAGGTTGACTTTGCCTTTCATCCTTTTGGGGTCGATAAATTAAATACCAGTGAAACACTGGTGTCAATGTAATCGACTATCCCCCTCCACTCAAATTCCTGGTCTAATGCCTATAGTATTGTGCTAATATCATTATTATTATTATTATTATTATTATGATGATGATGATGATTAAAGTGCCAAGCTTGCAGAATCGTTAGCAAACCAGATGAAATATTTTCAGCATTTGTTCTGACTTTTCATCCTGAATTGAAATACGACCGAGGTGGACTTTGCCTTTCATCCTTTTAGAATCAATAAAATAAGTCACAGGGCTCAACAAACCTGCTCCCCTGAAATTTCAGGTTCTGTGCCTTTAGTAAAACGGAATATTATTATTATTAGCAGAAGTCAGGTGGTGAGCTAGCAGCATTTCATCCGTCTTTGATTCTGAGTTCAAATTCCACCAAAGTCAAATCTGCCTTTCACGGTCAATAAAATAAGGACTAGTTGAATCATGGGGTAGATGTAATTGACTTACTCCCTCCTTCAAATTGCTGGCTTTGAGCCAAAATTTGAAACCATTATTATTATTATTATTATTAAACTCACCTGTGCCACATAGAAAGCACTAAGTCCACCCTACTGAATGGTTGGTGTTAGGAAGGGCATCCAGCTGTAAAAATCCTGCCAAAACAGTCACAGAAGTCTGGTGCAGGGTTCTGCTTGGCCAGCTCCCGTCAAACCATCCCACCCATGCCAGCATGGAAGGCAGACGTTAAATGATAATGATTATTATTATTATTATCATCATTAAAATGGTGAGCTGGCAGAACTGTCAGGCAAAATGCTTGGCAGCAAAAACTGCTGAAATCGACTTTGCCTTTCATCCTCTTGAAGGTGATAAAATAAGTACCAGTTGTGTACTGGGGTTGATGTAAATGACTTACCCCCTCCCCTGAAATTGCTGGCCTTGTGCCAAAATTCGAAACCATTATTATTATTAGTAGTAGTAGTAGTAGTAGCAGAAGCAGTATTGGTAGCATCAGCAGCAGTTGTAGTAAGAAAAGTAGGAAGTACATAACATTGTTAATAAAACCATCTTAAAAGTACATGTAACCCGAGATAGACATGGCCAAGATCTCCATAAAGAACTCACAAGATTGCAATCAGGAATGGTACCACACAGATCTATAGTGATCAATAATATTATAGAAAGCTAATCAATTGAATTCTATTGTATTCTTTACTGTGTTATGGGAAGCGAACTCTTAAAATCCATCATAGAAGGACTTAGGCAAACCAGCAACCATGATGAGGTTGTGAGACACGAGGCAAGTCAGAAACCACCAAAGATTGTTACATCAAGACAGACCAAAGAAGGAAAAGAAAAACGGCTGCAAAATTATGGATCATCATCATCCTCATCACATGCATCCATTTCTCTATGATTGCATGGATAAGATGAAGTTTAATGTAGCAGATTTTCTATAGTTGGATATCTGTCCTGTCACTAACCCTCACTGGTTTCCAAGCAAGGTAATATATTTCCTCCTTGGCCAGACGTGTTCTCAAAGAATATTGGAAACGAATGACACAGCTTGTATGACACTGACAATCATTTTACAACAATCACGTGACATCAAGACAAGGAGACACACACACACACACACATTATCTATCAAGGAGAATAAGAAATAGAAAGTCCTTGGTACAATATTTGAACAAAATGAATAGGAATGGTTTTTCCAACAGATTTTTCCACTTTAATGATTTTCAGGCATCTTTGTGTTTCTTCTTTTGCTCCCCACCCAACACAACATGGCACTTTCCCTTGCAGAGGGGAAGGAGCTGCTTTGGGAGGTGGTGGTCTACTACATGACTGAAGCAATAAACAACTCAAGTCCCACTGCATGGCTCCTTGGGCTGCAGGCTTCTACTTTGGCCCTGGGGCGAACTAATGGCTATGAGTAGATTTGGGAAGCGGAAATTGAAAGATGTGTGTGTGAACAGGTTTCCTTGTCTTGAAAGGATACAACAGTTACGAATGGATGCCACGGTCACAAATTCAGTGTCTGTTGTTTCTAGTCTTCCATGGGGGAAATATTATTTTGCTTGGAAGCAGGTGAAGGCTGGAAACAAAAAGGGTATCCAGTTGTAGAAATTCTACCAAAATGAATTCCACCTAATCCACGCGAGTATGACAAAGTGAATGTTAAACCAATGATGGTGGTGATGGTGATGATGATGATGATGGTGATGATGGTGATGGTGATGAGATGCTGTGGCTATTCCATTGCTAATAAGTAGGATTTCAGACATAAAACATATTCTTATTTCAAAGATGGTAGAGAAGGTCTAAAGAAATGGTCTTGGCTAAGACGCTCTCTGTTCCAATAACCACATGACCACCTCTCCTCACTGGCTCATTGGTGAAAGGATTCCCGCTAAATACCAAGGGTTTCCTTCAAAAACACTTCAGGTACTGTACAACTATGAGTGTAGACTAGAGCTGCAAATCCATAGAAATATACACAGGACACAAAAACAAAAGTCTAACGAGTAATAATTATGAAGATTTGCATTATTATTAGAAACTGTGGTAATCTCTCGTGTTTGTATAGATACATGTGTGGTATTTAGCTGTGATCTGTAGCGGTGTAGAGAGAGCCGAACTAGTGGAAGCAACAACAATCTATAGTGTGCCAGTGAATACTATTGCAATCAATAGTACAAGAGGCATGTACTATTGAAATCTATTCGAATCAATAGCATCAAAGGCAGCTGTATTATTATTCAGTGCAGTATTTCATGATGGCTTTCATACAAACTCTGCAAATGCTGTCTTGGCAATAAGCCCGAGCAACTTTCAACACACACACACTTATACACAACAGCTGCTTCTACTACTATTACCAATACAAATATACAGGAGGTGGGGGTGGGGGGAGGGCAGGCAGAGTCGCTCCAACTGAATGCCATTATGTGAGAGATACTCTTTTTTCTTTTTCTTTCTTTTTCTTTTTTTTTTTTACTTCCCCAATCCAGGAAGGAATAAAAGCAAAGTGGAATTCGATGGGAGTTGAACACAGAACATTACTAAGTTCAGCAAGGGATTTCCTCCTATCACTTGACTGATTCTAACAGAATAACAATAATAATAATAACAACAACAACAATAGTATTGAGTTTTAGCACAAGGCCAGCAGCTTTGGGGGAGGGGTTGAGTCAATTACATTGACACCAGGGCTCGACTGGTCCTTATTTTATCAACCTTATAAGGATTAAAGGCAAAGTCAACCCCAGAGGAATTTGAACTCAGAACGTAAAAACAGACGAAATACAACTAAGCATTTCGCTCAGCTTTCTAACTATTTTGCCAGAAGGACAGCAGTTTCGCAGGAGGGGGGGAGTGAGTTGGTTACATCAACCCCAGTATTCAACTGGTATTTATTTTATCAAAGCCCAAAAGGATGAAAGGCAAAGTGGATCTTGGCAGAATTTGAACTGAGACCATGAAAACAGGCAAAATACCACTTGGAAAATTTCACTAACGATTCTGCCTTTGTAATAATAATAATAATAAGAAGAATGAGGAGGATGGTGGGGTGTTGAAGTAAATATCAACCTTTTGGGGGTCTACAAGCTTACAGGAGTACAGGTTAAAAAGTAGCATTGTGTACTGTTAATGAATTGGGGGTCAATTCTATAAAGGTGTTGCAGCACAAGCAGTCAGCCTTGCCTTCCATTATAAAGGGATAATGAGATTGGATGGAATCTCATTACTTTCCAGAAATGGTTTATTAGTGGTGGGCATGCTGATTGTCTCTGTGCATAGCCATGTCTCATTACACACACACACATTCGTTTGGGAATAGAAATGGGATAAACGAAACTCAGAACAGAAGTGTGTGTGTGTGTGTGTGTGTGTGTGTGTGTGTGTGTATATTGTTGAAATTTACAGAAAAACAGAAGATGAAGACAGGTGTATAAACAACAAGCAGGTGTATTAGTTTAATGCTCAGGAAAGTGAAGAAGTCTTTTACGTTTTGAGCCTACACTCTTCAACAGAAAGGAACACGACGAAATAAACAACGAGAGAATAAAAAACTTGTGGACTTAGCGATCAATCATGGCAACTATATATATATATTAGCTGACCTGCACAACCCATCACAACTATCTTCTCTCCAACAACCTTCACTAGATCCTCACCATCCTCATCTATCTCCCTAAATATATATATTGTTGTTTTTTTTATTTACACACACATCTATGATATATTTATGGCTGTGTGGTTAAGGAGCCTGCTTTGCAACCACATAGTTTTGGGTTCAACTCCACTGCATGACACTTGAGAAAGTGTCTTCCACTAAAGTTCCAAGCCAACCAATGTCTAGTGAATGAATTTGGTAGACAGAAACTGTGTTGAAGCCTGCCTTATATATACAGGTGCTGGTGTCACATAAAATGCACCCAGCACAGTCTGTAAAGTGGTTGGTGTTGGGAAACACATCTAGCTGTAGAAAGCATACCACAACAGACAATTGGTGTCTGGCCAGCTCCTGTCAAACCATCCAACCCAAGACAGCATGGAAAATGGACATTAAACGATGATGATGATGATCACACACACGCACACGCACACATAGAAAGCCACAAATGTTCCATCCTGGTTTTCCCGTCCGTCCTTGTATCGTCTGTCTGTCCGTAAGTTTTTGTTGTCATCCGTTATGTTATTGTTCTGTTTTTTGGATTTACATAACATAATGAGGGACTCTTCTGTCACAGCTTCTGGCAAAGGACCTGCACAAATGATTTGTTTATATAGATCAAATGTATGTGCCATACATTAGCTCACTCCTGCCATCAATGTTGCCAAAACAGGTGCACCATTGCACCATGCATCAGGTGTCAGAACGATTGGTGGACGCAGTTTATTTCATGCTTCAGCAATTCTGAGTGTCAAAAAATGTTTCTCCGCTCATGGATGCTGTGTTGCTTTTTGCTATTTTAAGTCATATCCACAAGTGTTAGACATATGAAATCCCAAAAAGGTGGCCCAAGGTGTCTACCAAGTCAGTTACCAGTAGTCTGAGCTTTAATGTATCCCTGCCCAGGGAAGCAAGAGTATGATAGATGCCTGATGGTAAATATTCATCTGGTTGCACATTTCCGAATACTTTCCAAGAGATTGTTATGCTGAGCAAGACAGAGGTCCCAGGCTGGTGATGCAAACCCTAAGTATGGCCGTACCATAGTCATATACAATTTTAAATATCTGGAGAGTGGCAGACAAAGGTCTTTCTGAATGGTGCAAAGACACCTTCAGCTTTCTTGACAATCTTAGAAATGAAAGTAGGAGAGCAAATAAACAAAAATGGGCTTTAACCCTTTCATTACCGTATTTATTTTGAGATGTTCTGTGTTTCTTTCAGTTACGTTAAATATAACAAAGAACTTAGGAAAATAACTTAGTTATCATTCATCTAGTGTTAGGAACACAAAATGGGACTGAGGTTTGGTGGAAGATTTTAATTCAAAGTTTATGAAAACAAGACGTTTGTACTCAAAGTAAGAGCCAGTTTCAGCCGGGTTGGTCATGAAAGGGTTAATCTTTCTTTTGTTTATCTGTCTCTCTACTTCCTTACCAGCTCAATGAGGCTCATTCTTTCAGCCAACTTTGGATGCTGGAGGCAGCTGTCTTGGATGAAGAAGCTGGATTTTTAAGTTCTCATCTATCTGAACATTACTCTGTGGATATCTAGAACATGCTTACTTCATGTTCTCCCACACATTGATTAAGTATCTTAGCTGACCAGCACAACCCACCACAACTCTCTTCTCTCCAATGATCTTCACTAGATCCTCAACATCTTCATCTATCTCGCTCCTCCTCCTTCCACCTGTACTCATCTTTCTAATGTGGGACAGCACTGGACCCACCCCCATACATAATCCATCTCATCTTTCTTACTTTCACACTAACTTATTCTTCCATTCCCCTGCCCCCTTCCATACTCCCTCCTACTCCTCCCCCAACAATAAATCTCTCTCTCTTTTCAGTCTCGCAAATTACAAGGCAACCCCACTAGTGATGGTGCTACAGCAAAACCAGCCAGTATAGATGTTAGGGTGGCTGTCATCAGGAGGGGCATTCAAAACAGAGGCAGTAGGATACAACACAGTACTTCAACTCATTGGGTCCTCTTGAATTCTCCAGTCCATACCAACATGGAAGATTGGGGGAGATGCGGCGGGGGGGGGGGGCACGCAAAAAATAATGATGATGATGATATATGCATATGTAATATCTCCAACAAACAAAATCCCTGCTGATGCATAATAATATTAATAATACTAATAATAATAATAAACAACAATAATACTGGTTTCAAATTTTGGTACAAGGCCAGCAATTTCAGGGTAGCGGGAGGAGACATACATTGATCCCAGTACACAAAGGATGAAAGGCAAAAATCAACGTTGGCAGAATTTGAACTCAGGACATAAGGACAAACGAAATATTGCTAAGTCCTTAGTCTGGCACCGTTAACAATTCTGCCAGCTTGCTTCCTTAACAATAACAATCTCCTCGTCTACCACACGCACAAGGGCTGAATGACCACAGTGGGAGGGCACTAATGACCACAAGGCGAAAAAAAAAAACACAGCTTAGTGTTTATGAAATAAAGACCATTCAACTGGTACAATTTGTTTGCTGCCACATGTTCTTAAAACAAAGAGGTTAAGAAGCTTGCTCTAAACATGTTGTTTTGGGTTCAGTCCCACTGCATGGCACCTTGGACAAGTGTCTTCCTGGGCCAACTAATTCCTTGGGAGTGAATTTGGTAGATGGAAACTGTACTGAATCCCATCAAGAGTGTGTGTGAGCGTGTGTGTATTTGTTCCCACCACTGCTTGACAACTGATGTTGCTTTGTTTACATTCCCATAACTTAGTGGTTCAGCAAAAGACACTGATAGACTAAGTACCAGACTTCAAAACAAAAAAGAATACTGGGATGTGATCTGTTGAACTAAAACCCGTTGAAGTGATGCTCCAGCATGGCCACGGTCCAAAGACTGAAACTAGTGAAAGTCAGAAGATAAAATTATACTGAGCTGAGATGAAATATAATCAACACTGGGTCAGAAGGTCATCATGGCTCCTATTTCTGATGCTGCAGTTTGGTCGGTCTACGTTCATGCTCATTTCTTGTTGTTGTTATCAGATATTTTATAGTTGTTGTTGTTGTTGTTGCTGTTGTCAGATATTTTATAGTTGTTGTTGTTGTTGCTGTTGTCAGATATTTTATAGTTGTTGTTGTTGTTGTTGCTGTTGTCAGATATTTTATAGTTGTTGTTGCTGCTGTATTGGTTTTCTTAGCAATTGTACAGTGATTGTTCTTTTAGAAGTAGTCGGAAAGCTTTTGTGGTAGCATTTATTGTGGAAGGGTTAGGATCTGGCAGAGAATCGGCAGCAAAACTACAAGACTGGAGAGATTGGCGGAAGAAAGAAGAGAGCGAAAAGGAAGAAAAAGAAAAAAAGAAGTTAAGAGAAGAGAGAGGGAAGAGGAAGGAGTAAGTGAATAAGGCGAAAAAGAGAGGGGGTAGGTGGGAGTAGTGGATAGGAAAGGAAGAGTTTCAGAGAGAGAGGTGGGGAGAGGGAGAAAGAGAGAGAGAAAAGTTAAAGCTGTTTGGGGAAGTAATTTTAACAAAGTCCCTTCCTTGTCACGTTCTCCCTTCTCTGGTTTTTTTTTTTTTAGTCTTAAACTGAGAGGAAAAATTATTTGAATTGTATTAATTAATTATCATTGATTGGTATGGCAGTTTGATTTCAAGGTCAGCAGTTTGAAGAACACTCATTGTTTCACTGCTTTCCATTGGTGCGCATGTATTTGAGTGAGTGGGTGTATGTAAGAATATTGGTGGGCGGACATGTATCAGTCTGTGTGGATGCATGTATGCGTGTGTGTGTGTGTGTGTGTGTGTATGCATGTGTGTGTGGATGCATGTATGCATGTATGCATGTGTGTGTTTTCAAATCATATTTTATGATTCTCTTCATTCCATCTCACTGCCATGGTCAACAACATTACTACAACCAACAAATGATACCATTGCCACACACACACACACGTATTTAATTAGTATTGAAAGTGTCTTTGGAAGGGGCTCATCTGTTTCACATGTCCAACTGACAGGACAACTGGACCCATGCAAAAGACAAGCCTTCTAAAGGGGTCTTTTGCTATTTATAAAATGCAACACCCAATATAACGGAATATTGAGCTTTCATTTGAACCGTAGGCTTCCCAGATCTATACTGATTATATATTCCATATTATACACACACACACACATCATCGTCGTTTAGCATTCATTTTGCATGTTGGCATGGGTCAGACAGTTTGACCAGTCCAAAGCAAACTGTCTAATCCATGGAAAACAGACACTAAATGATGATGAGGATCACACACACACACACGCACACATATACATATATGTACTGACATACACACACAATATACATATTCTTCTTCATTTTCTTTTATTTATAAAGTCCTTTCTTCCATACTCGTATGGCTCAAACAGAATTCATAGAGACAGACTCTCTACAGCTGGATGCCTTTCCTGTTGCCAACCCTTGCCTGTTTCCAGGTAAGGTAATGTTTCCCCATGACCAGACATACTTTCACAAGAGATCAGAAATGAAGGACACCACTTTTATAACAGTGACACTCATTTACTGCTAACACATGATGTCAAAATGATGAGGCACACACACACACACACACACACACACAGAGTTTCTGTCTATGAAATCCACTTAGGTTTTAGCTGATTTAGGGCCACAGAAGATATAATCTCAAGGGGCCAAGCATACATGCCTCCGATCTCCCTCTTGCTCTTCCCACTACCGTTCTCCTCACTTTCTCTACTTCCCCCCTCTTCCCCTCCCCCAACCTACTCCTATTTCCTTCCCCCATCCCATCCCACCAACCTAATACTCACCATTACCCATGCTTCCATTTTTTTCCCCCATTCATTGGATTCACCTCTACCCCAACCCCGTCCACCCCCTTTCTCACTCTTACAAACCCATCCTGCTCTCTCTCTCTCTCTCTCTCTCTCTCTTCTCTATTCACTTTCTTCATACAGCCTCACACCACACTCATCCTCCTGGGTCCTCCCACTCTTTTATAAAGTAGGGAGCAGCCATGTGTCTCCTCTACAGCAAGACACTTTTATCATACTTTAGCTTCTTAACACCCAGCAAAAAGTCACCTCCCTCTCTACTGCCCCTCCCCCCACTTCGTTGAGGTGTGTGTGTGTGTTTGTGTGTGAAGGGGTTTGTCTTGGGAGTTCCTTGATGACCCTGCCAGTGCCGGTGCCAGATAAAAAGTACCCAGTACACTCTGTAAAGTGTATCATGCTAGTGTTAGGAAGGGTGTCTACCCATAGAAACCATGCCAAGGCAGACCTCAGAGCCCAATGCAGTCTTCCATGTTGTTGGATCTTGTTGAGCTTTCCCAACCACATCGGCAGAGAAGATCAGTTTTAAATGATGATGATACACACACACAAACACACATCATCATCATTAAACATTCTGTCTCCATGCTAACATGGATTGGACGGTTCAACATGGAGCTGGCCAGACTCTGACTGTCTGTTGTGGCATGGTTTCTACGGCTGGATGCCAACCACTTAGCAGAGTGTATTGGGTGCTTCTTACATGCCACCAGCATGGGTGCATTAACACAGCACCAGTATGGATGTTTTTTAAGTGGCACTGGAAACAGAAAACCTGTTTGTGTGGAAGACAGTGATTTCACTTCGCTTGACACATCAGACAACAGTAAATAGCCTCATGATATATACATACATATATATATATGAGCATATATGTCCGGCCCAGTTGAGAGTACGCCTGATGCATCATGCAATATGATATGCTTGAAAAGATGTGTTGAGTCAAGTAAAACCAATATTGTAGCTGTGACCAGTGCCCCCTGACTGGCACCTGTGCCAGTGACACATAAAACGCACCATCCAAACATGGCTGATGCCAGTATCCCCTGACTGGTCCCTGTGCCGATGGCATGTAAAAAGCACCATCCGAATATGGCCAATGCCAGTACCCCCTGACTGACCCCACTGCCAGTGGCACGTGGAAAGCACTATATGAAAGTGATCAATGGCAGAACTCCCCGATTGACTCCTGTGCCGGTGGCATGTAAAAATCATCCACTACACTCTTGGAGTGGTTGGCGTTGGGAAGGGCAACAGGCTGTAGAAACCTTGCCAGATCAGATTGGAGCCCGGTGCAGACGCTGGCTCTCCAGACCTCAGTCAAACCGTCCAATCCATGCCAGCATGGAAAACGGACGTTAAACAATGATGATGATGATGATGATATGGGTACAGGATGTTACCAACTGTTTAAACAACATAAAATACGAAAACAAATGAGTTAAATACACAAACGAGTGAAACAATGGAAAACAGGACAAGTAACACGGACAACGGCACTTCATCAGTTGTCGGCTGTCCATCTACTCCTCATTTCAAGCATTCAACGATGATATGAGTCTTCGAAGACAGTTGCTCCCATAAATTCCAAAATAAAATTTTGGATTTATGGAATGTCAAAGTTGGGAACAAAAACAGGACAGTGGAGACATATAAGGAAACTGAATGAAAACAAACATGGAGGGTCTTTATACCAGAATGAGAGGAAGATAGTGAACGCTGGGAGAAATATTTTTTTGAAAAGAGAAAAGATAGAAGATATCCAGTCCTTAGAACATCATGCAGGAAAAGAAAGATGGACAAGAGAGGGAAAATGTGAACTCTCTCTCAATGCTCACATGTGACCATCATCCATCTTTCTTTGTCCAGCTTTAATATATCAAAGAATTGACTTGCACAAGTTCTGAATGGATATTTGAGAAATTTGGAGCCATTCTTCAAAGAAAAACTGCCGTAGCTCTTTTAGTGATGAAGTGGAGGGAACAGTTCTTCCACCAGCTGATCCGAAATGCAACATAAGTGTTCAATTATTTTGAGCTGCAGTGATTGCGAGGGGACAATCCTTGTGTCTGCCTCACTTTTATGCTCTCTGTGCTAATCTTAAAAAACATGAGCTGTGTGGATCAGTGCATTATTGCCCTGGAAGATCGTGCTACCATCAGGGAACAATATTTGTAACATAGGATGGACATGATCAGCCAAAATACTCAGATAATCCTTGGTATTAACTCTGCTGTGTAGAACAGCCAAAGGAATTCCATGATATGGCTGCCTAAGTCATCACAAATCCATTTCCATGCTTTGGGGTAGGGGCCAAATAGTCAGGGTTTAAGGCTTTTTTAGGGAGTCTCCAGACATAAACTCACCCTGAAGTGGGGAAAAAGGACAAATGACGATTCATCAGAGAAGATGAGACATTGTTCCAAAGAGCTAGTGACCACTTCATTATTTTTACGACTTATCAATGTTGATGGGGAGGGGGGGGGGGCAGGGCAAGTTTACCAACTGCAGTCCCTCCTATGGGTAACACGGGCTCTGGTTGACACAGGGTTGGCAAGACGGTGGTTTAGATGGGGAGCTGGCAGAAACGTTAGCACGCCAGGTGAAATGCTTAGCGGTATTTTCTCTGTCATTACGTTCTGAGTTCAAATTCCGCCGAGGTTGACTTTGCCTTTCATCCTTTCGGGGTCGATAAATTAAGTACCAGTTATGCATTGGGGCCGATGTAATCGACTTAATCCCTTTGTCTGTCCTTGTTTGTCCCCTCTGTGTTTAGCCCCTTGTGGGCAATAAAGAAATAAGATGGTGGTTTAGCTCTGTTGTCGTTTTTGCTGCCATACTTTGATGGATTTTAGACCCAAAACTATTCTGTGGTCACTCTCTGTGAGCTTTGTATTCCATCCAGAATTATGCTTGCCAAAGCTGGTTTTACCATGGTTTTGGAATGGCAACATAATTTTAGAGACCAACCATTTAGAGACTGAAGTTCCAGCCACCCAGGCTCCAACAATTTGGGAGGGGGGGGGAATCAGATAAGTTACACGTTTTAACATATTTAAATATAAATATCTGCAAAAAATCAAAACAGAAGACTCTGTGACAAAGTAGAAGGCACAGCAAATGCATATGAATACACAGAGACAGACAAGAATAGTTTTGAATTTGCCATATTGTCAATAGAAAAACTAGAAAAAAAAAAAGGAAATAATATCTTGCATGGGGGAAGATGAGGGTTGACCGCAGGAAGGGCATCCAGCTGTAGAAAATCTGCCTCAATGAATTCCATCTGACTGATGTAAGCATGGAAAATCATTATCACAATTTAACTTCCATTTTCTATGCTGGCATGGGTTGGACGGATTGACAGGAGCTGGCAAGGCTGCAGAGCGGCCCAGGTTCCAGCTGTTTTGGCATGGTTTCTACGGCTGGATGCCCTTCTTAATGCCAACCACTTTACAGAGTGCACTGGGTGCTTTTACGCAACATGGGCACAGGTGTGTTTACGTGGCACCGATATGGGCGTTTTTTACATGGTACCAGCACCCATGAGCCCATAAGATTAGAAACACCCAGCTGCAGAGGGATGTAGGGAACATGTCTGTATGCAAGGACAAACATGCCTTTATTTAGCTTAACATGTGTTCTCAAGCACAGCAAACCACCAGGGGTTTTGGTTCCTTGTCATCTCTTCTGTGAGGCCCAACATCTGGAGATCCTTTCTCACCACTTCGTCCCATCTCTTGCTAGCTTTACCCCTTCCACATGTTCCCTCCACAATTAGAGATTGGTACCTCTTGATGCAACTGTCCTCATCCATATGCATTACATGGCCATACCAGCACAGTCTTCCCTCTTGCACACTACATCTGAGACTATGTACACTCAGTTTTTCTCTCAAGCCACTTACACTCAGTCATATACGCACACCAACATTATCCATCCATCAGAGCAGACTGGCTTCATTTCCTTCAAGCCTTCACATATTCTCAGTAGTCACAAACCATGTCTCACAGCCTTGTAGCATAGCTGTTCATACATAAAAAAATATCATGACCCCCAACATGATTTGAACACGCAGCCTTCTGATCTGGAGCCAGGTATGCTACCGTTGTACCACATGCCTAGCAACTGTCAAAGAATGTTATGTATGGGCCATTGCAAAAGATACACATCATGTAGAAAACTACGATACAGAAATTAAATCAAACCAACCTTCAAACACCTTTCTATTTCAATGTATTTCATTGATACACATTCATAAATATCCTCTCTATTTTAGCGCTTAAGTGTCGAAAATATGTTGTAAATGCAATGAACAATAAAGGTAAGAAAACAAAAAACAACCACAAGAGAAGCAAAGTTTAATAAATGCCATAATAAGCTTAGTGCTTGAAAGGAAAGGGTTTCATGGATACGTGTTTCTACAAAGTTTTATTGAAAAATATACATTTTTCAGAAATTTAAGGACGAAACGAAATCAGTGACGGGGACACACCAAACTGCAGGATGCCCTTCTTAACACCAAGGGCAAGTGCCTTTTACTTTAAACCTGGGCTGACCAATGCCTTGTGTGTGTGTGTGTGTGTACATAGAGATCATGCATGCCATTATTAGCTCAGTGGTTTAGGAAGCTGCAGTCAGCTCAGTGCTCCAAAATAATGAAACTCAAATGAAAAAGTCCATTGGTAAATACAGAAGTGTGTTATAAAATAAAACACACTAACCATCAGTGTTCTTTCTAATGCATGGATAGGTAGAAAGCATTGAAGTTAGCTAGCAATATCTGCAATCCGAAGACCAAGTACACACAGCACACCATCAAGTGGAACATTGTTGAATGAGTCATGCCATATGTTAATGGATCAAAAAGATGCGGGCTTTGTTTAGCTGAAAGATCGCATTCCCTTTTTAGGTCTGATAACTCTAATGACCTACAAAATTCTAGATCTGAAATTTTCATGAAATGTAAACATCAGGACAAATTTTTTTATTGAACTGGAAAACACCACCCTCAACGGAATAAGTATGCAGCCTCATCACATTTGACCTTCTCCTCAGTGAAATAATTTACATCAACCATATTCATTGATTCAAGAGGGCCACAACATTTAGTTTTTCTTTTTCTTGCTTCATTTTCACATGTTGTTTTAACCTTCCTCTTGTCCTTCCTCTTGTTCTTCTCTCAAAGACCAGCCATCTTGAGTGTAAAAGATTGGTCTGGAATACACAGCACGCTCATCCAACCATCACATTTTCACAACATGAAACCAACAATAGCTTAAATCTAAATCCTATGTATATTAAATAATCTTACTTCAAAATCAAATACCACCCCCCTTCCACATTACATCTTTGTCTTGACCTGCCAGAAATAGCAGGCTGATCTCTTTTAATAAACTTTTATCCCCTTAAAAGAAGAACGAGCATATAAAATAATGTTATCCTATATACTGCTTGTAAAAATAAGATAAGACTAGATTTTACACTACAAACCTATATATATAATGATGATTTTAACTCTCATTTCTAGCAGGTAGACACTTTAATGTGTCCTTATGATTTATATATAAATACACACACATATATATTTGCCAAGCATAGAGGGAAAGCCTGACCTAGGGCTAAACAGCATAAATGCATACGACTGCATAATTGATGAAAGAGGTTTGTTTAGAAACCAGCCCTTTCAAGTAAAATAGGGGAGTACATTAAATACCACACACACACACACAATGCGAGTATGTGTGTGAGGGTTTCTATGTGGTCACTCTGCCTGCTAGAAATGACAGTTACATCTTCCTCCAATCCTACCCCAGAGGGCTGGGCATACTTTTGGTTTTTGATTACATATTTGAAAGTGGAAAATGTTGACGCCATTCCAATAATCTCCAACCGGACATATCAAATAAGCCACTTTCTTGTTTTTGTTTTTCTTCAAAATACATTTTCAGGTTCCTGTTTTCAACAACGGAAATAATAAATTGCACAAAAAAAAACAACAAAAGGGGAAAAAAGCTTTTCAGATTTATGACAATTTAAAAAAAACTTTTTCGTTAATTTTGATATTTTTGTGGGGGTGGGGGCACGTTTAAAAACCAGAAGATTACAATTTTGATAAAAAAAAAAAAATTTTTTTCCTCCAAAATTTCATTTCGTAATCCCCAACACCAAATCGCTTTCAATAATTTTCCACTCTCAATTTACGAAATTTCTTTTTTAAAAATGCCTTGGTAAAGATAGGAGAGATTAAATGATAAGGTCGTACATATCGTTAACAATAAACGTGAGGGTCATGGCTGGAATGCCTTTACTTAATAGAAGCTGACTTCATCAACACCGACATGGCTATGAACACACACCAACCTTTCATCTCCATCCAGCACAACACACGCCATACAAACATAGTCTTCCACATAGCCATTACCATTGACACACACACACACAGTGAGGGAATCTTACAGGGTCACTCAAACTGCAAGAAATAGCAGCCTAATTCTCCCTAAAATCACACCCAATCGCCTTGGAAATAAAGGCACAACGGGAACACATGGATACAACTACAGTTTGGTGCCCCGCCTATTTTCCTTCTTCGTAACTTTCTGAGAAATGCATATATTTAGATGAATTTTTGCAGAAATACGTTTTCGAGTGTATAGATTACAATTATGTTGAAGAAAAATCAGTATCAAAGGTTTTAGGAATTTCAAAGCATTCTTCTTCACTGGACCCTGACTTTGCGACCTTCAATTTCCCTAACGTAAGCAATTTTTCACTCATTTGCAGATTCATAAGTTTGAAACGGCGACATTACATAATCTACAGAGTTGAAGTCGTATTTCTGCCTCATCTCATTCAAAAATATGTATTTTTAAGAGAGTTCTGAAGAAACAAATTAGGAGTGGAGAGGGGGGGGAATGATCTGAAACTCCCTAAATTTTTTATGCTAACAATATAATCGCAATCTGAGAAAATTATGAGAGGCACTAATGTGTAGTTATACCGACCTTTGTTGATTGACTTTCTCAGTAACGGTTAACCTGCAAATCACTATCACACACACAGCAAGTTACCATAACCAAACATATACGTGTAAATACGAATATGTAACGCCAGTCAAAATATACACAAGACACACACATATATATATATATATATATATCTTATACATACATGAAATACACCCCAAAACACAGATCCGTAACGAGAACCACCCAAAACGTATTAAATTACTCTAAAACAGCAACGAGCAGCAAATGAGAGAAATTGGAAGTAAAGAACATAAGAGGAAGAATAATGGCAGTCTGTGGAGCTATATTGCACAGGTGTTTGGTGTGTGCGCAGATAGGTCGGACAGGTGTTTCTGGTAGATTTAGGGTGCGTATATATACGTGTGTTTGTTGTTTAAAGCCAGGTTTAAAACCAGATCTCGATACACGATCAAAAAGTAGTGCATTTTCTTATTATTGCGTATGATGGATGCGGGAAGCTGGTTTGACTAAATAGTTTAGGAAAATTCGCTGTGTAATCGTGAGATCGTCGGTTCGATCGCACTGGTGTCTTTTATTACTGCTCCGGGGGCGGGGGGGGTCGAGTGTACTTGTACTTTAGGGTGACATGGCATGTGACATTAACATACGGGTACAGTCGACCCGTGTGACATGCTGTGTCACGCTGATTCTTCCAGAGGAATAACGCTAAGCGTAATGGTAAATGGTGGTGGCAGTGGATCTCCGTCGCTCGACGAGGAGGTGGAGGCGGATTCAGGCGTTGGCTCAACTGGATTATCTGCTCCTGAATGATTAATGTATCAAAGCGGTTGTGTATTCCATAGACATGTATTCTTAAAGTAATTTCTCTGCCAGAATCGGCATACATGATACGAGCGTGTGACAAGCGAAACCTTTTTCGATTCTAGGTAACAATCCACTCAAAGGCTTCTATGCAGTTTCCGTGTACCCATGGCTGTAAGCACAATATGGCTGAATGATTAAAAAGTGCAGCTGGCAACAACAAGGTCTCAGGTTCAATCACACTGTGTGACATCTTGTGCAAACATCATGTGGAATATACTCCACCTCTTAGGTTATAAATCAATGAGTGAGCAGTTCAATCAATCAATCAATCAGATTATACATCACTGAAACAAACGGAGGATTCAATTTACTTTCAAATGTGTTTCTAATACAATAATAATAATCATCATAACATCCACTTTTCCATGCTTGCATGGGTCAGACAGAGTTTAGTGAAGCCGATTTTCTACAGCTGGATACCCTTCCTGCTGCCAACCCTCACCTGCTTCCAGGCAAGGTAGTATTTCTTCATGATCAGACACGTTTTTTTCCACAGAAGACTGGATATGAATAGTATTTATCTAAAACATCACATGACGTCAAGACAAAGAGTAAAAAACACACACACACAATAGGTTTCTTTCAGTTTCCATTTTCTAAATCCACTCACAAGGCTTTGGTCGAGATGGGCCACAGAGAAAGACATTTTCCCAAGGTACCACACAATGAGACTGAACCCAAAACCATGTGGCTGGGAAGCAGTCTTGTTAACTACATAACCACACCTGCACCTATACATACACACATGCAGAGTATTTACATATACTAGAACACTGCCCACCAGGTGGTTTCCTGCAAACAATCGCCATCAGTTTAACCATGGCTCATATGAGGCACAATTTCTATGGCTGAATGCTTTTCCTGTCACTGACCCTCACTTGTTCCTGAGCAAGGTCATAGTTTCCCTGACCTGATATATTGCAAGGAAGATCCCATTATCACCATTTGTGTGATAATGACACTTCATCATCATCATTTAAAGTCTGTTTGTCCATGCTGGCATGGGTTGGATGGTTTGACAGGAGCTGGCAAGGCTGGAGAGCTGCACCAGGCTACATTGTCTGATTTGGCATGGTTTCTATGGCTGGATGGCCTTCCTAATGCCAACCATTTTACAGAGTGTGCTGGGTGCATTTACAAGATTAGGAACACTCAGCTGGGGAGGGATGTAGGGGACAGCCTGTATGCAAAGGCAACCATGATTTTAATTAGTCTGATGTCTTCTCAAGCACAGCAAATCCCCTAAAGTCTCGGTCCCCTATCATCCCCTTTCTGATGCCCAACATCAAGACAAATACACACACACACACACTTATATATGCATATATACTGCATCCATTAATAAGGCTTTGGTCGCTTCTGGCGCTACAGCAGAAGGCCACAGAGTGTGGCTGAACCTGAAGCCATGTGGTTGAGAAGGAAACTTCTTGTCACACAGCCAAGCCTTGTTTTTCAGGAGAAATAGAGAAAAGCTGCAAAGCTTGCATGATTCAATTTAACCCACAAACAACTCACCAAAATTGCAAGAGTTTTGCAAACAACAGACCAGTGAGACGAGTAACTGAAACAACACTTCTCACGATTATTTTTTTGGTTTTTGTCTTTTATCTTTTGCCAAACTGAGATAGGCACACGGAATTGCTGGATTTTGGACAACCAAACTAAATTCTTCCTTTACTTCACAAACATGGACTTCCAGATTAAACAACAACAAGCATTTTGCATGCTTCAGAGAGAGAGACAATTCAATGAACCATATTTCCTATTTTTCGAGTGATGTTACTCTGTAAATTTGTCCTTGAGTCCCTGAATCTCAGTTTTAACCAGGGTTGGAACCAAGTGCGGCATATTTCCCATGACTTTTTTTTTTCACATTTTAAACAAAAATTTAACTTATTCTTACAATGCTGAAAATAATATGGTCCAATGAGAACAGCGTTTCACGACCTCATGGAAACGGGTCAAAATTGGTTTCAAATTTAGCCACAAAAGCAGCAATTTTGAGGGGAAGTGGGTGGTAAGTTGATTACATGAACCCCAGTGTTTAAGTGGTACTTTATTGACCCCCAAAGGAATGAAAGGCAAAGTTGACCACAGCAGAATTTGAACTGAGAACATAAAAGACAGATGAAGTGCCACATTTTGCCTGGCATGCTAATGATTTTGCCAGTTGACCAAACTTGAGAGAGGTCAATATTTAAGGCCATTAGCAACCTGAAAGGCACAACATAAGTGAGGGTTGCTAATTCATCACAGCTAATGTATTTTATGACATAGAAATGGCACATTTTCACTAAAGCACATCTCAAATCACCACCCCCAGATCCTATATTACATGCTTCAATTAACTAAAAACTATTTTTTCCTGCTGAAATTGGAGCAAATCTAATATACCCAGGTGTCTTTTATGCCACTAAAGACAGAAGATATATTTTAAAAGACAGGAGAAAAAACTAAGTTGTATCTTCTTGTTGCTATTAAAAAAAAGTTATATTTGCTTTCCATACCATTTCTCTTAACTTGACTTTCAAAACACTCAACTCTTCAGCAAAGGTCACTACAGAATGCTTAAAACCAAAGTTTCATCTGGGGCACCAAACAAACTGCAAAGTAATAGGTTTGCCAAAAACCCAGCTGCAGCTAATTCTGTGATCATTTCTAAAGCTGCTCTGAACCAAAAACATTATCATGGTGCCTTTAGTTATTCAAGATTACATTTCAGATCAGTGGACACAAAGTTAAATGTTTTGGATATTCCAGCTAAAATAGCGGAGATCCTTAATGATGGAAGAGTGGAACCTAAAAGTAAGAATAATGTATTTAACCAATTCAAAACGAAACTTGGAAGGGAGCTTGGGGACCCAAGTTTTTGTGTCCACATTGTGTACTCAACTGTCTCCAAACGGTTGATCTAAAATATTATCAATGCTGAAAGAACACTTGATGTGGCTGTGTGGTTAAGAAGCTTGCTTTGCTATCATGAGGTCCTAGGTTCAGTTTAACTACAAGGTACCTTGAGCAAGTGTTTTCTTCTATTACCTCAAAACAACCAATGCCTTGGTAGATGGAAACTTTGTGGAAGTCAACTGAGTGTGTGTGTGTGTGTGTGTGTGTGTGTCCCACCCTGCATCGCTTGAGGACTGGTGTTGGTTTGTTTACATCCAGTAATTTAGTTTGGCAAAAGTGGCCAACAGAATCAGTATGAGATTTACATTTAAGTACTGGAGTCGATTTTTTTCAAATAAACTCTTCAAGGCAGTACTCCAGCATGGCCACAGCTCAACGACTGAAACAATTAAAAGATTGAAGACATATGCAATTCATAAAACACAGCTAAAAGAACTTTGTGACTTTGCTGGAATGGAATCTGATAAACCAATTGCAACACAGTAAAAGCAGATTTTCATCAAAGAATTCTATACATTTTTGCTGGGTTGGAAATCCCATTTTTGTTCCCTAAAACACTGCCCGTGTTTGATAAAACAATTCTTTAGAAATGGTTTTGGAGAATTGTATATGTGATTTGTATAGATTAGCTTTTTCCAACGAATTCAACAAATGGCCAGAGAGGAGGACATGACCAATGCTTCAAACTAGAAACACAAAACCTGACAATAAAGAAAGAACATGGAAAAAAATCTGTGAATTTCTGCCCCAAGATGTGAAAGCCTTGCAGAGAAATGCCTGAAGCAAATGGTGAAAGTACTGAAAAAGTGAAGAGAGAAGTTGAAAATGTTACAAAAGATGGTTGTAGCATTCAAGATCCATGGAAAGAAATGAGGCAGAAGAGTTTGGGAGATTAAATTCTGGAGGCAGATTTTGGCTGAATGTTGAACAGTCTACAGTTTGGATCGACCACAACTTGTGCTCTAGTCCTTTAGCATTCAGATTACTGTCAAATGTAATGCTTATTTATTCTTAGAATGATGTGGGGCAGGCGCGACAAGTCAGAGATGGCCAGTTTGAACATAAAACAGAATATTTAGGTTTGATATGGTCTGTTAAAATGCTAAAGGGCCAAGGCAGACATTTAGGCAACACAAGGAAAGGGACAAATGAAATTTTTTTTTTTTTTGCTCATTCCAAAGACCAAACATTCCTCAGAAAACTTAATGTTGTCATAAAACATTGTCTTCCTGGTACTTCTGCAACAACAGAACAAAATGTTTTCTGTAACAAGTATGTGGTCAGAAAAGAGGGACAATATACTAGAAGCTACGCCAGGAAAGGACCTCTCATGATTAAACATTTTACAAAACGTTTTTCCTTTTTAACCAAATTAAAATTGACAATGGATACTTTTTTTTTTTTTTTAAAGTTGTTTTAAGAGAAAAACCTAAAAGTACCAGTAATTGAATGAAATATTATTTTACAGTAAAAGTGTTTAGTTTAGTACATTTTTAAACACCACTTTTTTTCATGTGTTTCTGCTGTGAGGTAAAAAGTAACTGCTGTCCACGCTGTCCTTGTTAACTGACGTATTCTTAAACTCCACTCATAGCGCTTCTGCATAAGTTACGAACTACCTATACATACGGAGGCAAGCATTTGCATTAATCTGGTATAAAATACCCCAACAAATCCTCCATTTGATAGCAGTGTGGGAATGCAGTCATGTGATCATATTGTGTGGGAAAGTATAGAGTCAGGTCAAACTAACCAACACCTTCTGTAAGGAGTGTAACTTGCTGTTTTGCACCTGAGAATCAATCAGGTTGACGCATTTGGCTGAGAAACGCCATGCCATGCTTGGAAAGATTAGTAAAGTGAAACACCTTTGCATAATCAATAGAGGTACACCATCAAGTGTTGATCCCACACCTCCCACAGGATGATTCAAAGAACAGATGCTGTCTGGTTGCACTCCCCAGACCGATCTTTGGATCCGCTTCTTCCCAAGAAATCTCAGTCCATATCCTGGATTTGTCTCTTTATAAAATAATGCAGAAGAAGATTTCTACAACTCAGCAGAAGAGAGCAATTTTTCGGTTCTTTCCATCAACTCCTTTCTTTGGTACGAAGGATTTAACCCTTTCTCAATGAAATTTAATGTCATGGTTATTCCAGGAATGATATTAAATTTCTACCCAAAAATAGAATTGGCATTTTCTGCATGTCACGTTGCCTCAATAAACTTGACATATCTCAACAGAAAATGGTTTCAAACATGACATTCTTCAACAAAAGATAGAATGGTATTTAAAACGGATTTCTGCAGTTAAGGGAAATGTAATTTTGAGTGGATATGCCTGATTAGTGCAGTAAAAGGATTAACAAGGACAATGTTCAATCACTCGATGTCGATTTAATGTCTGCATAATCAGATTACAAAGACAATAGCAGAAACATAATCCTTTTCCTCTTGTATTTTACAGGGACTGGTGCCTGGCTGTCTTTTAGACTCTTCTTAGACATTCCCACTTTATCATTCTATTCATTGCAGTGAATGAGCCAGTAACATACTGATCCTTCTTATACAGTTCCTGACAATAACCATTCCAATGAAGCAAAGATTCTGGTGGTTCTAGTCAGCAGATGGACAGGTTTGTTCAGACTAAAACAGGACAATTGCAGAAAACTTCCTGGCCAAGGATTTCAAACTTTGATTCAAGCATTTGGTTCTGTTCTTGTGGACAGACATAAATAGCCTGGCCATGTTATGAAGAAATATGCTTCCCAACGATTTAGTTTCAGGCTCAACACCTAGGGCAAGCGTCAAACTTGGGTTGACCAAAACCTTATCAGTGGATTTGGTGGACAGAAACTGAAAGAAGTCCATTGTATGTAGGCATCTTTCACTTGCTTCAGTCATCGGACTGCAGCCATACTGGAGCACCACTTTGAATGCATGGACCACAGTACTTATTTTCTTAGCCTAGTACTTATTCCATCAGTCTCTTTTGTCAAACTGCTAAGTCACAGGGATGTAAACACACCAACACTGGTTGTCAAGCAGTGGTGGAGGATAAATACAGACAGACACACACACATGCAGTCAGCTTCTTTCAGTTTCCATCTACCAAATCCACACACAAGGCTTCAGTCGTCCTGAGGCTACATTAAAAGACACTTGCTCAAGGTGCCATGCAGTGGCACTGAACCTGGAACCATGTAGCAAACTCTGTACCCCACAGCTACACACATATGTATGCATGTGTGTGTGTGGGTTTGTATATGGGGGTTTGGGGATCAAAGAAATGGAGGACAAAAGCAGAAGATGAATGCAGTGAACGCACCCCAGGCAGAGATGCTGGGGAGGGGGGAGCAGGGCAAAAAGTAGCTGAGGGAGGAGGAGGAGGAGCAGTGAGTAAATGTAGCCAGAGCGTCCCAGTCACCAACACTCTCCCGCTTCTTACCATTCTTTCTGCCGTGTTTGTCCAAGAGAGCAAGTTTTCTCCAGTACATCACCAACGGTCGCAATCCTTTGTCATCGTTTTTGTGAGGTTCCACAGGTTCAGAGGCGTTTCCACCGTTACTTTCCATGTCTTTCAAAGTCTTCCCCGAACACTCAGCCACTGTCCAGACACATGACCTGTCAAACTGTCCAACCCATGCCAGCAGGGAAAACAACATTAAATGATGATGCTGGTGATGATGATGATATATATTCTTTTATTCTTTTACTCGTTTCAGTCATTTTTTACTGTGACCATGCTGGAGCACCACCTTAAAGGGTTTCTTTTTTTTAGTTGAAGAAATCAACCCCAGAACTTATTTTATTGGTCTCTTTCGCCAAACCACTAAGTTACAGGGAAGTAAATACACCAACATCGGTTGTCAAGCGATGGTGGAGGGACAAACACAGACACAAAGATATACACACATAAATATATACGATGAGCTTCTTTCAGTTTCCATCTACCAAATCCAGTCACAAGGCTTTGGTTGGCCAGGGGCTATAATAGAAGACACTTACCCAAGGTGCCATGCAGTGGGACTGAACCCAGAATCATGTGGGTGGGAAGAAAGCTTCTTACCACACAGCCATGCCTATGTGTCAAAAAAAAAAAAAAATCCAAGGTCCAAGCATAGGCTTATAAGGCCCCAGTTTCCTGGATTCTTTGGTGGATATATACACCCCTAGATTGGATGCTGGTCCATCACAGAGTCACTCATTTCTGCCAGCTGAGTGGAATGAAACAACATGAAATTAAATATTTTGCTCAAGAATACAACATATCACCCAGTCCAGGAATTGAAACCCCAATCGGGAGTCTAACACCTCCACACACACACACACACGACTTAACTTGATAAATGCCAATGCATGAAACTCGTGGCCCTTGAGCCACTCTACAACTTTTATTGATTAAATATAAAACAATATATACATCTTCATCTTCATCATCATCATCATCCACTTCCCATGCAGGCATGGACTGAGTCTCCATAGTTTGAGCCAGAAATACTCAGAGGTGCAACTCGTTGAGATGAGCTGCAGTATCAAATCTCATCCTTTTAGCTTAGTTTCCAGGGCTTGGATGCCGTTCCTAGCGCCAACCACAACAAGCGTTTCATCATCATAAACAAAATCATTTGTGCAGGTCAAGCAGCAGGAAACTGCTGCAGAACCCTCTTCAACGATCTGTGTGTGTGTGTGTGTGTTGCTGAGTGGTTGGTGCTAGGAAGGGCATCAGCTGTAAAAATTCTGCCAAAACAGTTACTGAAGCCTGGTGCAGACTTCTGCCTGGCCAGCTCCTGTCTAACCGTTCCAACCATGCCAGCATGGAAGGTGGGTGTTAAATGATGATATATGTGTGTGTGTGTGTATAGAAAAAGAAGGTGGTCAGGATTTGGATAAAAACTGCTTACTTAGCGTTTTCGGTTCATCATTCAGGATGAATCCCCAAAAGAGGTGAAAGCACCAAATAAGTAGTCTTTATCTAAATCCTGACTACCATTTTTTCTTTATATATAAAATCTGTACACCACATCAGTCTATACACACACACACACACTTAAAGTGAACCCCTCAAAGAGTACCCACTTCTTGATGCTCTAGAGTACCAGACTAAATCATCAGGGCTGGCTTTACCTCAACCAAAAGCTGAAAGGGAGACACACTACATACCAGAAAAGGACACACACACCATTAGGCCAGTCATAAACTTGAGGCACAACGATAACATTAATATGAAGAACAGCCTTGATTGGACTCGATGTTTCTTATTTCATGGCACATTAATCAAAGATTAAACTTTTACAATCTGAGAGCAGAAAATCAGTACAAAATGAGTAACGAATGAAAGAAAAAGTAAAGCTCTTAATACGTTGATTCCGTTATATTTCTGGAGAATATATTATATTCCCCATGTAATCAATAGCTGCCGACCGTTGTCATCAAAGCACTACCTCATGTTACTATGGGACATTGTAGCTGGAGCAATATGAGCAAGCACAGCCATAGGATACCACAACTGGTCTGGGATAAATATAGAGAGTAGCCCTGTTTATTGAACACATACAAACATACATATTGATGCAGGAATATTGGTGGGACATTCCTACTGGAACTGCTGCCAAATACAAACATAACAGACATGACATAGTTGTATGGAAACGAAAACAGAGTTCTATACAGCCATAGAAATTGGCTGAGCTGCAGATGCAAACGGTTCTTTCAAAATCACACACATACGAACTATAATAATGGGACGCATGTTTTTGTAAATGTGATACATCAAAATGAAGTATATATGTATATAATATAATATAAATAATATATAAAAATATATATCTATATCTATCTATCTATCTATATACATATATATATAAATGTATATATATATGCATATAGGGTGGAGGACATCAAAAAAACATGAGCAAAATGAGAAACAATAACATAAAAAACAAAGACAAAGGAAACGAACTTTTTTCGAACACCAAAAGAAACAAATAGAGAAACGAAACAGGCAACATAAAGAACATTCCCTTCATCAGTTGTCCCCTGTTTTATCTACTCTGCGTTTTGAAGGTAAGGACATATGTATATATTATTCACTTAGAGGTGAATCCTGATGTTCTGGTGATCTAATGAGCTGGCTTTCTTTATCGGCATTAATTTGTGAATATACAATTGTATTGTATAATGCATAGCATGCTTATTAGAGCAGACATGTAAACATCATTTATTGTACACCTGAAATCATTATTACATAAAGAAGATAATGAAACGACTGTAACCCAAGGGATGACAGGTAGTCGAATAAATATATTCCCCTCTCAAGGCAGATATTCTATGACTAGATGCCCTTCTTATTTCCATTCTTCACTTGTTTCTAAGCAAGATGATAATTTTCCCACTGCCAGACATGTTTGCAGATATTGGAAACGAAGAACACAGCTTGGATGACAGTGACACTCATTTACAACTATCAGCTATTGTCAAAACAAAGAGACACACACAAACACACACACATACGTCTATGTCAGGCTTCCATACAGTTTCCATCTGCCAAATCCACTTACAAGTAATTGGTCAGCCTGGGGCTATAGCAGAAGTCATTTGCCCTAGATATTATGTAGTGGGACTGAATCCGGAACCACATGGAAGGGGTGCAAACCTCTGACCCCACAATCTTGCTCCAATATACAAAGATATACACATGCTGGAATGATTTTGATAGTGACTTCAAAGTTTAGGCAATGCTCCAGCATGGCTGCAGTCTAATGACTGAAGCAAGTAAATGGAGACAAAAGAAAGCTTAACGCCAACCACTTTGCAGTGTGCTGCAGGTGCTCTGTTCGTGCCACTGGCACCAGTGCCATCATTATGCGGCTCACAAGAGTACAAAACCCAAGAGAGGGAGAGAGAGAGAGAGAGTGTGTGTGTGTGTAATTGGCTTTAAGCTAGAGAACAGGTTAGAGTAGGAGGGAGGAGGTTGGGGGAAGAGCAGGTTGTTGTTGTTGTAGAGAAGCTTCATGGAAATACGCATTTAGAAAGAGAGGGTGAGAAAGATCGACAGGAGATGCAGAGAGATTAAATATATATATAAGGTGGTGTTGAGGTGTCCAGGAGGATCCTCAAGGCAGGAGTAGAAGTGAATAGAGGGAAGAGGAGTGTGTATGGGTGGGAGTTTACATGTAGTATATGAGGAGGGAGAGACAAGAGATGGGGAAATGGAATAAAAGAGGAAACTGTGCTCAACAATAAAAACTCAGATTTTATATATATATATATACATTTATGTATTTGTTTTGTAAGATTACTGATGTGAAATCGTGTGTTGAAACGTATTTTGGGGAGGTCGTTTTTTTTCTTTTGTCAAATAGATACACGCACTGTATATTCTTTCTTCCCTCGTTCATTATTGTTCTTATTTTATTATGTCCAGATAATGGACATAGGATAAAATAAAAGCAACAATAAAAGAGTGAAGAACGAATATACGGTGCATGTATTTATTTGGCAAAAGTAAAAAGAAAAAAAATGACCATCCCAAAATATAACAATATATATAAAAACACAGATTATACACATATATATATATATAAATGTATCATACGCTAATATCGAACAGAATGAGTGCTTAACATTTCCAGGTGGCATGCTTGAACAATTGTAAAGATATCTTCACATGAAACCATTGGTTGCCTTGTTAACCTACAAATAAAATATTCATGTGAGTGTGTGTGTGTGTATATATATATCATGGATACTGGTGTCCTCTCGTCTTGCTGATTTCCCTCTTTCAGCCTTCTTCCGGTGTCTCACGTTGAACTCGGTCGTCTTATCAGAACTTCAAACCTACCCTTCTATTTGCTCCCAAGAAGATACATTGATCTCGTTCTGCTCTCTGTATTTCATGAAATTTTTTGCTAGGGGCATAGTGTAATGGATAAAGACATTGGTTAATACAGTGTAGTCACAAACAGGTGCTGAGTTCAATCCCAGGCAAGGCACCAAGGTAATTCACAAAAAAAAAGAAAAAGAAGAAAAATCAAATCAAGTAAAAAAATGTCACAAAACACAAACAGCAGAATGAAAAGGGGATAGCCCCGAGAATCAAATAAAGGGTCAGATTCAAAATACTGATACAAGAACAAAGTTCAACACAAGACACCTGAAGAACGCTGAAGACAGTGAAATCCTCAATGAAAATGAGGAGGACACCAGTCAAAGTAAACAGGAGACATCATCATTTAATGTCTGCTTTCCATGCTGGCATGGGTTGGCCGGTTTGACAGGAGCTGGCCAGGCAGAGGACTGCACTAGACGTCTGTGTCTGTTTTGGCATGGTTTTTGCAGCTGGAGGCCCTTCCTAACACCAGCCACCCAACAGAGTGGGCTAAAAATTGCTAACAGACTCCAGAGGGATGGTAGCAATCTTTAGTCCACTCTGCAGGGAGGTTGGCGTGTTAGGAGACAATATAAATCCCACATTTCACAAATATAGAATTGTATGTATGTATGTGTGTATCTTTATATGTATGTGTGTGAATGCATCAAATCACCATGAGACAGACAGAATTCAATGAGGCAGATTTTTTTACAGCCGGGATGCTCTTCCTGTCACCAACACTTACCTGTTTCCAGGCCAGACATTTTACATGATATGACAGAAATTCTCATTTGCTACTTATTGTGCCATGCCAAGAGGAGACGCTAACACCCACCCAAACACACATATATACACATACATGCACATTATATATACACACAACACACACGCAAAACAGGCTTTTGGTTTTCCTCTACAAAATCCACTTGTAAGGCTTTGGTTGATCAAGAACTAAAGGCCCTTGCTCAAGGTTCTGCACTGTGGGACTGAACCGCAAACTTCTTAATCACATCCTTGAGTTTCAAAAATTCTTCTTTTACAAAAGTCTCTTACTCATAAACTGGATGTGATGTTTTCAAACCCAAGTTACACCCTTTCCATTTAGCCATTGGTAGTGACTCCTACAACAGGAAACCATTCAGTAACTTGAATTGGCTGCTATGAAATTAGATTAACAAATTTATAATACTATATTATGGTATATATGGTATAATATATGGTATATATAATGGTATATATAATATATGGTATATATAATGGTATATATAATGGTATATATAATGGTATATATAATGGTATATATATATGGTATATATAATACTATATTATGGTATATATGGTATAATACTATATTATGGTAAGGCAGCTGCAGGAGAAATACCTAGCCAAAGATAAGCCCCTGTACCTGGCTTTTGTTGACATGGAGAAAGCCTTCGACAGGGTCCCCCGATCCCTTATCTGGTGGGCAATGAGGACACTAGGGATAGATGAATGGTTAGTGAGAGCTGTGCGGGCCATGTACAGGGACGCCGCTAGTAGGGTGAGGGTTGGAAATGTGTACAGTGAAGAATTCCGGGTAGAGGTAGGAGTCCACCAAGGCTCAGTACTCAGCCCCCTCCTATTTATCATAGTCCTCCAGGCAATAACGGAGGAATTCAAGACAGGATGCCCTTGGGAGCTCCTCTATGCTGATGACCTGCTCTAATTGCTGAGTCGCTATCAGAACTGGAGGAGAAGTTTCAGGTGTGGAAACAAGGATTAGAATCGAAGGGCCTCAGAGTCAATCTAGCTAAAACCAAAGTCGTAATCAGTAGGAAGGTAGACAAATCACAAACACCTTCAGGTAGATGGCCCTGCTCGATCTGTAGAAAAGGTGTAGGTAGAAACTCTATAAGATGCACCAAGTGTAAGCTATGGACACATAAGAGATGCAGCAATGTCAAAGGAAGGCTAACTAGGAAGATGGTTTTTGTATGTGGCAGATGCTCAGGAACAATAAACACTGAAAATGCTCTGAGACCAACTTCCGTCACTTTCCAGGGAGAAAAACTAGAAATAGTTGATAGTTTCCGTTATCTAGGTGACCAAGTCAGCAGCGGGGGCGGGTGTGCTGAAAGTGTAACTGCTAGAGTAAGAATAGCTTGGGCAAAGTTCAGAGAGCTCTTACCTCTGCTGGTGACAAAAGGCCTCTCGCACAGAGTGAAAGGCAGACTGTATGATGCGTGTGTACGAACAGCCATGCTACATGGCAGTGAAACATGGGCTGTGACTGCTGAGGATATGCGTAAGCTCGCTAGAAATGAAGCCAGTATGCTCCGATGGATGTGTAATGCCGGTACTCACACTCGGCAGAGTGTAAGTACCTTGAGAGAAAAGCTGGACCTAAGAAGCATCAGTTGTGGTGTGCAAGAGAGACGTTTGCGCTGGTATGGTCATGTGGCGAGAATGGATGAAGATAGTTGTGTGAAAAAGTGCCACACCCTAGCGGTTGAGGGAACCTGTGGAAGAGGCAGACCCAGGAAAACCTGGGACGAGGTGGTGAAGCACGACCTTCGAACTTTAGGTCTCACTGAGGAAATGACTAGAGACCGAGACCTCTGGAAGTGTGCTGTGCGCGAGAAGACCCGGCAGGACAAGTGAGTCCATAACCTGTGGCCTTCTACATGGGATGGAGCCAGCCTACGTATGCATACCTTCCCTTCTTGGGACACAAAACTCTACTTGTGAAGACGTGATGAGGCAAGTGAGGATCAGAATCGAAATCGATCAATGGAGAGGCAAGTGAGGATCAGAATCGAAATCGATCAATGGAAATTGCGGATGTGCTACCAGTGCCGGTGGCATGTCAAAACTCTGCTTGTGAAGACCCGTTGAGGCAAGTGACGATCAGAATCGAAATCGATCAATGGAAATCGATCAATGGAAATTGCAGATGTGTTACCAGTGCCGGTGGCATGTAAGAGAACTTTCCGTTTCGCGACCGTTGCCAGCCTCGCCTGGCCCTCGTGCCGGTGGCACATAAAAAGCACCATCCGTTCGCCAGCTCTGTCTGGCACCAGTGCGGGTGGCACGTAAAAAGCACCCACTACACTCACGGAGTGGTTGGCGTTAGGAAGAGCATCCAGCCGTAGAAACACTGCCAGATTTGACTGGGCCTGATGAAGCCTTCTGGCTTCACAGACCCCAGTAGAACCGTCCAACCCATGCTAGCATGGAAAACGGACGCTAAACGATGATGATGATGATATTATATATATATATACATCAGGGCTTACAGATATACATATTGACCCACCCACACACACATGTTTTTTTATCCATACAAATGTGTATAAATATACACACGAGTGTGCGTGTGTGAGTTCCGAAAACGCTGCAATCAACTCTAACCATCGATCTCCAATCCCTCACAGCCGGGAGGGACGAAAGACACCAACAGTTTGATCTGATCGTATTGAAAGAACCTTGGAGTTTCGCGTACGGCACGTGGTCTAACATCGTCACGATGTAGTAGTAGTAGCAGCAGCAGCAGCAGATTGCATACACACACATTACATGCATGTACTCAGGCATATATTTCAAACACACACACACATACATTACATGCATTGACACATTCATTTATGGCATCAACACGTACACAGATACCTATATACATTACAGATATACACATACTACATACATTCACACATTATTTATATCACACACACACACAAGTTGTAAGCCATAAACGATATCCAAATATTTGCTGTTTATTAAATTAAACATGGAATCTCATGGATTTAATTAACATTTTTGTAATTTATTACGAATCATCTTTTTTTTATATATTTAATAATGATAATAATAATAATTATTATTATTATTAATAATATAGCTTTTAGTGTGGGCAGCCACTGACCGTTGGACCCGCTTTGCCAACCCAGGTCCCTAATCATGGTTAGTGTGTGTGTGTGTGTGTGTATATATGAAAATGTGTGTGTTTATACTAGACTAATACGGATGTGTTGTGTATATATTGCTTACGCAGTCAAAATGTATACAAGACTCAATAAATATATCTACGTTATATAAAGTAACGATGCGGCTCAGTGGTGTATACAGAGTAGTGTGTGTGTGTGCTGCGTGTTAGATTGTACATTCAGCGTATATATTAATGAAAATGCTCGTGTTTTTCCGTGTGCTGTGGTGGTCGATGATGGTATATTTTGAAATGATGAAAGATAGTGGTGTGTGTGTATATATGTATGTATCTATACATGTTACGTGTGTATATAGATGGTGGGCGGTGTAAACATACATATGCGCCAACGTATATATGTATGTGTGTATATGTATATACATGTTCAACCGTGAATGTGAGTAAATATATATATCCATGTATATGGTGGTAGCACGGTAGCATCACCATCACTCTACGCCAGACCGGAACTAGTGAATCTACTATAAAAGGCGTTCCAAGCGTGATCATCCAATTTTCTTGTCTATGACAGTTCTAATGTGTCCTTCCTTTTAAAAAAAAACTAAAACAACACGGAATTTGGCTGTCATATCTAGCGTGCTGATTGACTACGAAGTCTGGTTCGTGATGTCTAAGACAATTTCAGGCAGGGCCCTCATGATGCCTTTAAGCCGGACCCTAAACAAAAGCGCGCACGCACACACTTTACAATTAACCCTCTAATTAATTAGGAGGAAATATAAGGAAAAAGCTTTAAATATCATTCGATAGTGGGGAACCCTTTATTGGGAGTATGATGGATAAAAGGCGAGTTAAACGAACCCCGGAAATGTTGGGGTTTTAAATGAATGAACCCTTAAAAGGTTTTTACTCGCCGAAGCTGAGGCGATCGGGGAAAAGAACACGTTTTAAAAGTACAGTTTGCTCAATTGGAAATTTCTTATTATTGATAAATATCGATAAACTGCCTGATTCAATGTCGAGAGGAAAAATAATAATAATAATAATAATATTTTTATGGGAATTGGTTTTTTTCTCTTTTTTTTATAAATTAATTCCCGTCGCCCCCCGTTTTGTTTTGTTTTTTCTTCTTTCTTTTATTTTGAAATATTTTCTGTAAAGCAGAGATTCCACATCTCAGGATTATACACCTCCATTAACAGTTGTCAATTTATATACACCAACAAAATACATATTTTTTTTTTTCGAAATACGAGAGAAAGAGGAATATTTACAACATCTGCAAATCAAATCAAATTTGTCTAAAAAAAAGTCTCCTGGTTGCTTTTATTATTATTTTTTTTTATGTTTTCAAATTGAAACTTCAAGTTTGCGTGTGTGTGTGTGTGTATATGCGTGTGTTCATATGCATGCCTGTTATATATGTGTGTGTGTATATATATATATATATATATATATATATATATATATATATATATACTGTATATAGATAGATAGATAGATAGATAGATAGATAGATAGATAGATAGATAGATAGATATTATACAGATACATTATACATACAGACATACACATAAAATACAAAGATGTGTAGATATATAAATTATATAAGTGGAAGGGGTGTATGTGTGTGTGTATATATATATATACGCACACATTTTGGTTGTGTGTGCCAATGCATGCGTGTGTGTGTGTGTGTGTGTGTGTAGAACATAAACAAAAATGACAAACCTGTAGTTGGTGTGGGTGAGACTGGCGCACGTGACTGTGAAGGGCAACAGGCCCCTGGCTGAGAGGAGGGGCCGTTGTCAGGGAGTAGTACCGTTGTTGTAGGAGCCATCCCTAAGACGGGTGACGGGGAAGTTGTCGACCCGACACAGCTTGGGGGGCCCGGCGGCGATGGCGTGGTGGAAGATGTACAAGACGACGACGACGAAGTCGACGATGAGAGAGAGATGCTGCTGAAGTTGTTGTTGTTGTTGCTGCTGCTGTTAATGCCGGTGGTGATGGAGTTAGTGGTTGTGGTGGTAGCGGTAATAGCAGCACCGTTGTAACTACTGGTGGCGGCGGCGGCGGTGGTGGTGCTGTGGTTGGATGAAGAAGAAGAGATGAGTGGAGAAGAGTCGATCTGCTGCTGCTGCTGTTGGAGATGATGCTGATGATGATGATGGTGATGATGTGGATGATGGTGATGGTGATGATGACGATGATGATGTTGGTGTGTAGCAGTAGTCGATACTACAGAAGGAGAAACGGAATGAGGAGCAGTCGACGATGAACACCGCAGTGGGAGGGAGCAGTGAGTTGGAGGGCGAACGGCGGCGGAGGTGGTACCAGTAGTAGTAGTAGTAGTAGTAGTAGTAGTACTAGTAGTAGTACCATCACTACCATCACCACCTTCATTACTAGCAGTAGTAATAATAGCAGTACTAGTTATACTAACAGCAGTGGTGGGCATTGTCGGGTTCTCACTGTCTAAACCGTTGATACCATTAGCAACGGGGTTCGAACCCGCCTTACAAGGTATGGCAAGAGTGGATCCAGTGACAATGTCAGTGGCCACTGTTGGCTCTCCAAGTATCTGCTGCTGCTGTTCATTTTCTTCGTAATGGTGATTACCATTATTACTGTTATTATTGTTATTAACATTAATATTGTTGTTGTTGTTGTGTTGATAGTGGTGATGGTGATGGTGATGTTGCGGTGTCGATGGTAAAACGCTGACCAAGCCCCCTGCACTCTTCTTGTGTTCCATACCCGTATCCAGAGAAGTTGTAAGCCGGCTGTCCGTCCGTCAGCAGTTTAACTGCAACGATAGCAAAAAAGATAGCAACCATGGAAGATAAACAATTGGCAACTTGTGAATGACAAAAACAACGATAGCAACAATGACAATATCAACAACACACACACAATGACCACACTACACCCTCCCACATACATTGAAAACAATAGCAACAGCGGCCTTCGATGTAAAAAGAAAAAATGGTCAGAACATCGATAGCAACATTGAATATCATAGCTGTTGCTAAAAAGAGCTGTCATCTGCAATTGCAACATTAACTATAAACCGTGAAAATAGCGTTTGGAGCTCGTACTCGCAACAATGGCTGTAGCTGAGTTTAGCAAAAATTTGTGGAGAACCACGTTAACATTAATCGTATTACATGAGTGTTTCATGGCTGAAGAAGTGACATCTCCATATATTCCCCACTGATGGGAATAGAGATAAGAGAGACGGAGCCAACAGGGGGGGGGGGGGGCTCTCTACGATGTTATTAAATACCAGCCACGGCTCCCTCGAGTTACAACCATCTTATTTGACGACGATAGATCGAATTAATGTAAGGCCGTTGAAAGATAATTGTTGTAAAAAGTCTGAATTGTCAAGGCTTGGAAGAAGAAATGTCTTTCATTGATCATAAGGCTGTACATGCTGAACCGACCTGGGGTTAAACAACAACAACAGAAATAAGACCGGAGATGACAAGGGATGGAAATTTATGTTGTTAAATGTGAAGATTTAAAAAAAAAAGAACAACAGAAGCAGAAAGAACAACAAAATAAAAACTGGGAAAAACAAAAGATGAAAATAACATTGGAGATGACTATATTTTAAAATGATTTCATTCAATTTTAATTTCTTCTTTCAGGAGTTTTTTTTTTATGGTGGGGAGGGCCTGAAGGGAAGACAGCTCCCCACCCACAGAATTTTGCTTGAGAAGTGAGTGAAATATTGACAACAAAATGGCTCCATCTAAAGGCATACAATACACACACACATGTATGTGTATGTGTGCACACGCATATATATGTATGCATGTATATATGTGTGTGTGTGTGTGTGTTGGCACAATCCCCTGACTTGTCAACTCTTGTCAAGCCATCTAACCCATGCCAGCATGGAAAATGGACGTTAAATATATATATATATATATTTATAACTGTTTTGGCATGGTTTCCACAGCTGGATGTCCTTCCTAATGTGAACCACTTTACAGAGTGTAGTGGGTGTCTTTTTACACGGCATATATATATATATGTGTGTGTGTATAAATATATTGTTGTTGGCATCCTTTTTGTCTCGGGAGAAAATGGAGTTGTGCATAAAATAGTCTAGTCCAGCTTTTACATATCATATATATACATATATATATATCCAAACCATATGGAAGTTGGATGTTAAGGACTGATGATGATGATATATATAGTTCAAATGAGGATATACAATCTAGAGTATGATGTAATGGTGACTGGCTGACAAAGGCCCATGGCCCAGAGTCGTGGGTTCAATTTCTGAACCAGGAGGCCCATAATGTCCTTGAGCAAGATACTTCATTTCACACAGCTCCTGTCTACTAACTCAGCTGGAAATGAATAACAGCCAAGTGTCAGGTGTGGCCGTCTCCTCTTCCATTTATCACATCCTGGATGGGCCACTGGGTCATAAGTTGGCAGAGTCAAGAGGGTGTCTGAGTCTGCTCGTGATTACACAGGCACCTGGCACAATTAGTGAAAGCATGTTACCAAGCCAGACTCATTTGCAGACGACAGCTGGCTGTAATGCAGTGTGATGGTTTGGTTACAGTTTGTGAGGGAGTGTGCAGCATGCCAGACACGGGATAATTGAGGGAATGTCTACAGCAGTAATATCTGGACCAAATCAATTGAAGAAAAATTTATATTTATAGAGGGAAGACTATGAAGAGCCACTGGAAGGATGCTTGAGGGTCGCTGACAGCCATGGGAACTGTGGTTAAGAGCCCCTAGTCTCAGGTGACAATCTTTTTAGTTGCTGGGGTCTAGAGGAAGAGGCAGCACACATGGTGTTTACTGGCCCTCCTAGAGCAGTGAGATTGATACCATTAAGGGTCTTCTGGGACCATTGCCAGTTCAACATCTGTAGGAAAGAGACAAACAGGGAGAGAGTTTTGGAGGGATGACATCCTAGGGACAAAGGAATGGACTTAGTGGTTAGTTCAGAGCCTGGAATGGGTAGGGAGGATCAGTCAGACACAGTAAGGATAGTGAGAGAGGGGACAAGTTGGATAGGAATGCTTGAGTGTGGGGATGGGGTGGAGATGAGTTTGGCCAACTCTAATGAGTATAGTAGTGGTAGAAGAGGCCAAGAAAGGGGGGACAGCATAGGGAGCAAATATGTTTGTGACTTTGCAGCAGAACTGTACAACATGAGGGAGAAATACTCTGTTGTGGCTCCAACTGAGCCTTGCAGAGAATTGGTTACTTTTGGAACCTGAAGTGATAATTGGCAGGACCAAAGGGGCTCATCTTTCTTGGGAATGGGCCAGACTGTAGCATGTCTCTAAACATCAGGGCAGATCCTTACAGAGACGGACAAATTGAAGAATTTTGATGAGTACAGGGGTGAAGTGTTTGAAGGTAAAAGAAGGCCATCATTCGGGTCAGTGACGTTGTTGGTCTGAATCTGGTCATCTTGTGTTGGTGGACAGGTGGGAGCATAACGTAAGGTGTAGGAGTCTGGACAAGCTAACCATATTGTGTGAAACTGTGGAGTCTAAGAGTTTGGTGATATGGAACTCGAACATTTATTAAAGCAAACACAGTATTTGGTGGCTGAGAAAAATCTAGAAAGGATTGTCAGACAGCGTCGTGGTTCCAGCAGACAAAATGGAAAAGGTGATATTGCGTGGGATTGTGCAGGATGAAAGGCTGGCTGGGTTGTGCTTTGGTCAGTAAAATGGTTTAGGCAGAGAATCTAGAGATTGATTTTCACACAAGACACAAACAGTGCAGTTCTAATGCAATGGAATGCAATATTTGGGACATTTAGTCAATGTCTGTCAGTTGAAGAGGAATATTAGTGAGTGAGTGTCAACACACTGGACCGATTGCAATGTTCCCAGAATGGCAGTCAATACGGCTCTGGAATATTAGTTGAAAATATGCTTCCTTTTCTTCTTTTTTTTTGTCCAAAAACCTTTGGAGATATTATGGGGTACATACAGAGAGTATATTCAATGCTACATTACTTCCTCAGTTCCTGTAGCTATGAGGAAACAGTAGAAAATCATCTGATAATGTTATCAGAGACAGACTGGTACCACATTCAACTAACACCAAAACAAAAATCAAAAAAAAAAATCACAGAGTCCTGTCTGGATCCACAATCTGCCCAACAAACCATAAACACAGAACGCTATGTGGATGGATGCAGACCACCCAGATGATGCCAAAGGGTAAAGTATGGTGCTTCAGAACTCTGCAACCCAGGCCCCCACAAACACCCAAACACATCCACATCCCAGGACACAACAACATCCTAAAAATTCTACTTCATCTACTTGGTCTAGATACGCAGAAAAAGAAAACATACACACACTAAAATAACTGCAACATTAAGGGCTTCGCTGGCCCTAAATATTAGGCTGGAATATTATCATCATTTATCGTCCGCTTTCCATGTTGGCATGGGTTGGACAGTTTGATTGAGGACTGGCGAGCCAGATGGTTGCACCAGGTTCCAATCTGATCTGGCAGAGTTTCTACAGCTGGATGCCCTTCCTAATGCCAACCACTCCGAGAGGGTAGTGGGTGCTTTTACGTGCCACCGACACGAGGGCCAGTCTGGCAACAACCACACTCAAATGGTATTTTTTATGTGCCAGTAAGAACGACGCTGGTAACGATCACCCGAATGGTGCCTTTTATGTGCCACCGGCATGGGAGCCAGTCAGCAGCCCTGGCAACGATCACGTGCGGATGGTACTTTTAATGTTCCACTGGCACAGGTGCCAGTCAGGCGGTGCTGTCATTGGCCACGTCAGTGAATTTGATTTTGATTTCACTTGCCTCAACAGGTCTTCACAAGCAATGCATAAGTGGGCTGGTTACGCCCCTGGCATAGGCCATGAGGTTATGGTCTCATTTGGCTTGCCGAGTCTTCTCAAGCACAGCATATTTCCAAAGGTCTCGGTCACTAGTCATTGCCTCAGTGAGGCCCAATGTTCGAAGATCGTGCTTCACCACCTCATTCCAGGTCTTCCTGGGTCTACCTCTTCCACAGGTTCCCTCAACTGCTAGGGTGTGACACTTTTTCTCAAAGCTGTCCTCATCCACTTGCACCACATGTCCACACCAGCAGTCATCTCTCTTGCACACCACATCTGATGCTTCTTAGGTCCAACTTTTCTCTCAAGGCGCTTACACTCTGTCATGTATGCACACTGACATTACACATCCAGCAGAGCTGGCCGAATCTCCAGGAACACAAGAAAAGATTTCACAGCAGAGTCCTTGGCTGTGCAAAAACATAACTAGTAAGATGAATTTGTGATCAGCACCTCACATCCTTCATATTATAGAAATGCTTACTCGGGGTTGACTTGAAGAGCTACCCAACAACAACAGCTGTTATTTATGGATGTCCTGTAGTTTTAGGTGGACGTAGCATGTTACAATCTATATTGCTTAATAGCAGAATAGAAGTTTCTGTCCATAACACTCAAACTGAATCCAGTTCACTCCATGTATTCTAACGAGAAGTAGAAAATGTCTCACAAACAAGAGACACTGGTAACCGTGCGGACAGTTTCAGATTTGTGGAAAAACAAATTCTTCATTTTCTACTTGAAGTTAATATAAACCATGTCTGCCTGAAAGGAGAATTCTCAGGATGCACCAATATTTCAAGCAGTGGTTAGTTTAAGAGTTTTCCTACTTGTGAGTCAAAAGTTCCTGGCCTCTGGCTCAAACAGGTGGAAGAGCAGTTATATTTATTTCACATCTTGTCTGAATGTCTGTGCTTTGATATTCCAAGAGATCTGCTCAGTACCCAACCAATATTGATTGACAGCAACACACACCGGAAGAGTTTATCAAACACACTTCAACATCTCACCAGAAGTGGTTATTCTAGTGACTGCAAGATGTCAGGAGGTGGGCCAAATTACTAAATTTCTTAGACGATGTATCTATGGAACAGAAAGTGGCAACAGACAATATGGAATGTGGAATTGGATAAATCTGACAAAATTGGAGACAGGGCAAGATGAGGGTAAAGTGTTTACTCAGAATTTGGAGAGAAATATGACTAAGGACAATGGTAAGACCAACAGCTGATAGCTGTTAGCAGACCAGGTGAAAGTGTTTGCAACTCATCAAAAACACCAGAGGAACCTCCTTGCTTACCTCTTCAAACTAGGGCTTGTAATAAACCCAGTTTCTCAGATCATTGGGGGTTTACTGAAAACACCTACAAATAGTGCCAAGCCTTGTCTGAAATGCTCACTCACACACATGTTCTGACCGTTTTCAGGTTTTTTCACCTCTTTGTATGAGACCCATGAAGTTTGTTTCAATAATAAAGTTTCTAAATTCCTTTTTAACAATCTTTCCCCACTGTCTCAGCCTCATCTTCAGGCTATGAAGTATTGGTGGCTTCTGCACTGCCTCTTTTACAGTCAACAAACATATAGGAAATATACACTCAATCTCGCACACACACAGGGCTTCTTTCAGTTTCCATCTCTCAAATTTCACTCACAAAGTACTGGTGAACTTGTAGAAAATAGCAGCCAACAGCACCCTCATTGTGGGACTGAACCCCAGCCCACGTATATCCAAAGTGAACTATTTAACTACACAGCTGGAGAGGAGTTGGAGTGGTTGAGCTAGTGACCACCCTTAACTACCACAATATGGAATGGCTCACCAGTTCCACAGAAATTGGAAAGATGCTACACTGATTTCACTGTAAAATGAGAAAAAGGTGCCAAGTGAAATTATGGTAACTTTCATGGTATTTCCTTTCTAGGAACTGTTTTTGGGAAATATTCACCCAATGTTTATTGGCTCAGCTGCAGATATACATGTACTGCTCCATCATTATTCTGGAGTCTGTGTGTGGATGTAAATCTAACAAAAAACATCAGAGAGCTGGTTTTTTAGCATCAGACAGTTTCAGGAGAAATGCGCAGAGCAGAGACCTTCACCACTTTTCAACAGGATTTTGGAGATCTGATAAAAGTGCCTGACCCTGGAGATAGTAATGCTGTGGGGAGAATCTTGGACAAGTTGGGGAATTCACCTGAGTTTGTCGACTTGCTGATTTAACTACCCACTACCTCAAGCGAAATGTTGTTACCACTTCCAGTGGATAACGGGGTTAAACAAGGAGATAGCAATTTTGTTCATCATCAAGCACGACCTTCGAACTTTAGGTCTCACCGAAGCAATGACTAGTGACCGAGACCTTTGGAAGTATGCTGTGCATGAGAAGACCCGGCAGGACAAGTGAGACCATAATGCGTGGCCACTACCAGGGATGTAGCCAGCCCACTTATGCATACCTTTCCTTCTTGGGACACAAAACTGCTTGCGAAGACCTGTCGAGGCAGGTGAAATTGAAAACGAAATGCTCAAAAATCAATGGAAATTGCAGTTGTGATACCAGTGCCGGTGGCACATAAAAGAACCATCTGAATGTGGCCGTTGCCAGCGCCACCCCGACTGGCCTCTGTGCCAGTGGCACGTAAAAAGCACCATCCGATCGTGGCTGTTGCCAGCCTCGTCTGGCACGTAAAAAGCACTCACTACACTCATGGAGTGGTTGGCTTTAGGAAGGGTATCCAGCTGTAGACACACTGCATGATCAGACTGGGTCTAGTGCAGCCTCCTAGCTTCCCAGACCCCAGTCAAACCGTCCAACCCATACTGGCATGGAAAGTGGACATTAAACGATGATGATGATATTCTTTGCAATGGTAATTCTTCAAACATTTAAAAACAAGGCATTTTTGTCCACAATTCCACAACACATAAAACTGTTTAAGCTGAAGGGATTCAAAGCTAACTCAAAGAGTATAATTCTTGGTGAATTGTAGTATGCTGAAGATTGTGTTCTTGCGGCTCACTCAGATATTCAGAAAATAAGGAACCACACCTCTAAATGTCTGCACTGCTTTTGGATTACAATAATCCAGAAGAAGATTAAAATAAAGATTACACCTGCTCTAGGTGAAACATATGTGGAACCAAGATCCCAATTTGATGTGGTGTATTCTTTTGTGTATTTTGGTAGATTTATCTCCAGGAATGGATCTGGAGATACCAAAATCAACTGGAATATTAAGAAGACTTTAATTGCATTTGAGATAATGGAGAAACAAGTCCAGTCAGACAAGGAACTGAAACTGTCCGAGTTTTGCCTTTATGATGCTTACGTCATCATATTCTTGCTATACTCTTCTGAGGCAGATACCCTGTACTGAAGACACATCAAAATACTTGAAAGGTTTTACCGAAAGTGTCTAAGACGTATATTAAACATCAGTTGGTCATTTTTTTACACCTGGCACAAAGTTCACCTAATCAAGTATCATATATGATGGGTTAGTCATGTGATCCATCTTTGTAATTTCAAACTTCCTAAATGATTACTTTATGGAGAATTTGTTCCTGGCACACGTCCCAAATACAAACCAGGAAAAAAAGAAGAGATTTCATGGCCTAAAAATCAAAGTTACGGCCTTGAACACTGACACCGTTCATTGGGAACAACTCACATTGAACAGACGTGAATGGTAATCAATAATGTGGAACCACAATAACAGCAATTTGAGAAATGTGAATTAAGCACCAAGTAGAGACAAGCAACAGCCCCAAACTGCTGGAAGTTCTGCATGAAAGAGATAATCTCATCAGAACACTCTTTGGTCAGACTTTCAGAAGGAAGACTTTCTATCTCTGAAAGGGTCACATAGCAGGAGACCAAGATGGGAGGTTTTACACTCCAAACAGTGCCAACAGCCTCAGTGGAGCAATGCTGTCTTTTATGTCTAAAGATGTATTTTGTCTGTTTTGGATGAATGCACAAAGATGGCGCCAGCATTTGTGCAATTCTTCACAATATTACGTACAACATTTTTCCTCAAAAGATTTGAGACCAAACTGGTTGATCTGAGGGCCGATGGTAGAAATGCTGTCGTCTCTGTTATAGGCAGATGTCTATGATGCATAGAATTTCAGAAAGTCTGAAGGAAAATGGAAGAGGTTGACACAAACTGATTCCTTTAATTCAGGAACTCCATTACAACTTTCAGTTTACATCTCCTTTCAGGACTTTATTTTTCTGTCTGTACCCCTAAGGGATCTCAGACCCAGACTTTTTTTTTATTTATGCATTATTTTGGCTTGTACCAGTCAAATTTGATAAAGATTCACAGAAGTGGTGATACTGTTTGAAGACAAACATTGTTTAAATTTATATTATACACACATACATGCATGCACACACACACACACACATACATGCACACACACACACGTATCCACGTGCTGTAGCATTTCTGTATGATCTTGGTTCTGTGTCGGTGTGATTCTGTTACAATTTTGAACACAGAATTTTGAGTCTTGGACTTTTGAATATTTGTAACTTTGCAACCCTGCAGATTCCTTCCTGATAACAGTTGGTCAAGCTAGTGACTTGTGTTTTATTTATATTTCTAAATGAATAGATATGTTGGTAGAACCCCGAGTTTAAAGGTGTTCTCTGTTAAACCCATGTAGCATTTAGTTTTTGTTTTCAATGAGGATTTTTCTTTTGTTTCTGACAGATACTCAAGTGGACAATTTTTAAGCTTGTTACCATTGCATTTTCAGCATTAATACTACATGTGTAGGAAGGTGAGAAAGTTTGGTATGCACCTGTAATAGTGTTTACCCTTATTTCGGCTGAATAGTCTAAGAGTTCTCTGGTTATTAGAGAAAAAAATTAACCATAACCATACAAATGTTTGATTTGATAGAAAATTTGAAGCTAAAATCTTTGAACATATCAATTAGGCTCTTCTTAGTCCAACTTTTATTTAGGGACAAAATTAATTTGTCAACCTTGTAGCATCTGGATTCTAGTTTCTTAAATTTTCTCCTTGAAGCACCCAGGACAAATAATTGTATTAAATTGAGTATCTGAGCTTTATGAAAGTAATCTATAGGAATGTCAAATATGTTTGTGCCATTATGTGTGACCCAGAACGAGTTGTCATGGTCAATGTGTTGCTGAGAGTGAAGGCATAAAGTAAGAACAGTTTATTGAAGGGTGTTGATGATGATGATGTTGATGTTATGTAAATTTAGACTTGGCTTGCATGACATTTTAACTTTAACTGGCATTCCGTCAGTTGTGACAATGACGGTGCCAGTCGAGTCAATCAATGGAACAGCCTGAAATTAGCGAGTCTAGGACATTTACCCCCACCCCATGGATAATAACCCCCACCAAGGACAACAGATGATGATTTAAAATTTCATGATATATTGGAGAGGGGTAATTAACCAAGCAGGGTAATTGGCCTAGGGTAACTGTCTTGATACGGAAATTAACATGCAAGTGGCTGAATGCTCCACAGACATGTGTCGGCTAAATGTAGTTTTCAGGGAGATTCAGTGTGACACAGTGTGTGGCAAAGCTGGCCCCTTTGAAATACAGGGACTACTCAATGTTACCAGAACCACTAAGCCACACACCTTCACATTTTTGAACCAATCAAGGATTAAAGTGTTCGAATTAATCTTAAGGGGATTGAAAGCTGATCCCAAAATGCTGAGCCTTAGCATGGAGATAACAGGGAACTGAGATGTATAATGCAATGCTGTAGTCAAGAAGTCCTGCCCACCACAACAGAATTGAGATCCTAAAACTAAGGTGCCATATAAAAAGCACTGGTGTGGGCCAAAGTGTGAAGTGGTTGACATTAGGAAGGGCATCCAGCTGCAGAAACCAGACCCAAAAAAGACTGTGGAAACTGGTACAGCCCCTGTCCTTACCAGTTCCTGCCAAACCGTCCAACCCATGCCAGCATGGAAAACAGACATTAAATGATGTTGATGTCGATGGTAAGGATGACAAGCTGCCAGGCATTCTTCAACACTGTCATCTTCCTTAAAGCTAGAAGTGAAATCTTTCACTCCATTGTTGTAGTTAGAGAAGTGTAGTGTTTGTAGGTTTCACAGTCTTATAAACGCTTCTTGTTTTACCAAATCCAAGATGTACGTTTTTGGAATTATGGCAAAACTTGCAGCCGACAAATCAAACATCTTGAAAGTTATTAGAATGTTGTTGGAAATATTTACCTTTCTCATCATATTGAGCTGACCGATTTCCAATGCTTCTAATGTCTGGTTTTCAAGTGAGTACCTCCTTGCCCTGAAGCCACATTTGATGTTTGTAGACTCATCCTGTATTTCCTTCTTGAAGACACATAAATTCCAATACATGAGTTTAATCGGATGCTTGGTCTTGTAGACAAATTCCTTATTTGATTCCTGGTGGAACCAACACCCAAAACTTTTTACAACTCTTCAGTCATGGAAATATTCATAACTATGTACACCTGAAATATACCAAAACATGAATTATATCATTGAGAGAAAATTCTTTAATTCTTTGACTAGTTTTTTTCCAGCTCAAAAGCTGTGGCCATGCTGGGGCACAGCCTTGCTTTTATGTAGTTTTACTTCCTTTATCTATATATCGTATTTTGTATTCTTTATTTTGTGTGTGTGTGTGTGCGTGTGAGGAAATGATGTGGGACCAGGAGTTGTGGCTATTTGCTGCACTTGAAAAGACGCATCCAGCCAAGCAAAACTGCTGCCATCCATCCATACAGGCTTGTCCATTACAGGTGCCAGTGCCAGCGCTGCATGAATGCACCTGTGCCAGTGGAATGTAAAAGGCACCCAGCCCACTCTGTAAAGAGGTTTGCATTGGGAAGGGCATCCAGCTGTAGAAACCATGTGAAAATAGATAATGGAGCTTTGCCAGCTCCTGTCAAATCGTTTGACTCATGCCAACATGGAAGATGGATGTTAAGTGATGATGACAATACAGATATAATCCTTTCTACTGGAAGCACAATTTGGGGGAAGGGATTAAATCGATTACATCGACCCAGTGCATAACGGGCACTTATTTAATTGACCCTGAAAGGATGAAAGGCAAAGTCAACCCTGGGCGGAATTTGAACTTAGAATGTAGCAGCAGACAAAATACTGCTGAGCACTTTGGCCGACCTGCTAACGATTCTGCCAGTTCACCCACCTGATGATACATATATAATATCGAAACACTCTACACACTCTGACATTCCATAAAACAAAAATAAGATTCATTCTTTGTCTGTGGCTTGGTACCAGACCATCCAAGGTCTGGCGCTGACCTATGGCCTGATGGTTGGAGACCCTGAATCTAGAGTACAGCTATGTAAATAAAACTATCCACCATAGAAGGCATGATTACTAACTGCCCTATTTAGCAGTTGAATAATCTATGCTATTGGATAGGGAAGTGGAGAGAGAGAGTACATCTTCCCTGAGGAGTGAACAACAGATTCTGAAACAGTTTGTCAAGAGACACCATCCCAGGGTGTTCTTCTGCACATTGACAAGAAGAAAAGTATTTATATTCGTGTAGAGTTCACCATCAAAGTTAAGGCTTTCTAATATTTCATATTTATTTCAGTACTTAGGATTCCCAATATCTTGTGGTTAAGAGAAATATATATATATTTCTCATCTCATTTCATCTTCTTTGACCCCAAAACCCTCCCAGGATTAACTGGGCAGAATCCTCATACACACCTTCCATCGAGTCCTGCCAGAAGCAACAGCCTCCAATTAATCCAGTTGGATCTCCAAGCAGGACCAACCAAGCTCACAAACATAAATATCTGTTGACAGGAAGAGCATCCAACCCTAGAAAATCTGTCTTAACAAATTCCAACCCACACAAGCACAGAAAAGTGGACATGAAAACTAAAGAAAATATATACACACATACTCTCGTGTGTGTATATATACACACACACACACAAAGGTTTGCTGAAAAGTTCCTGGTTTTAAGGGTATCATGAAAGGCCTGACTGGAAGCCCAACCTTTGAAGTCCTTTTACAAGGCTTAGAAAAACTGAAGGACCGCCGCAATAATTGTGAATCTGAGAGGGGAATGTGTTGCACAAAATCATAACTGATCCTTCCGTATTTCCTTTTACCCAAAGCCAGGAACTTGTCAGCACCCCCTTGTGTGTGTGTGTATATATATATATATATATAGAGAGAGAGAGAGAGATAGCAAGAGAGAGAGAGAGAACGAGAGAGAGTGTATATGCAAGCTTATGTGTCTATATGTTAAAGTGTGTATGTGTGCATAGACAGGAAGAGGAGGCAAAATGAGTAATTTCTGATTTCTCATTTTCTTCCTACCTCTCTGAAACCATTGTGATGCAGGTATGGCATCATCTTTGAGAGCAAATATTGGTCAGCATGGTGGTTGCTGTGGAGAGAATTTGGAACGTAGTCGGATGAGAGAAATTTTTCCTCAACTTTGACCCATTTGTAATTGAGGTTGCTAATAAAGCATCTGGATAATTTTTGATGTTTAATGATCTATATTCTTTTCTGCTGTATTCAAAGCGAATTTTTCTCCCAAACTAATGTCTAATTTGATAATTTTCAAAAAATTATGTTGAAAATGAGATAAAACGAGTAATGACTCATTTCAATAATTTCTTCTCTTTAATTGCATGCGGCATAAATATATCAGGAACTGAGCCATTCCAGCAGATTGTGAAGAAGCTATAATAGATATTGTATGCCGAGTTTCATATTATGT